>NW_021145033.1:230881-427520 GCF_900634775.1 Gouania willdenowi | reverse complement strand
TTGGGAGGGGGCGCTAGCGCACCATCTATATCTGTTTCACTGCACAACTCCTCACCCGAGCAAGAGTCACGTGTGCGGCCAGAGCCAATCGCTGCGCACACAGCCAAGCAGACATGGACTGTAAACACAGGAGTGAGAGAGAGGAAGACAGCTTAGACCGAGACATGGAGCTCTCTGAATAGATCATTTGAAAACGTCAGCCACTGGTGAGACTTTTACAGACAAGTTTCCCAACCTGTTCAATTCTCCATCTGGAAAACTGCGGATTCTCTGTGGTGCCGTGCATGGAAGCTAAGCTCTGACCACTCGGTTCAAAGGTAAAAAAGGATTTTTGTTTTTTAAAAAAAGACAGCCGAATTGTACGTAATACTTTAATTTACTTATTCACTCATGTAGTTTGGAGCTTTACGTTTTGTTTTGCGCAGTTTTGTTACTTTTCTGATTGGCGCTACTATGTCTATGGAGTTATCAGCATTTCAAAAATTTCATGGGAACACACACGGTATTTATTTATTTATTTATAATAAAAATATACTAAATGAGTAAAATAAAACAAAAAACTAAACAATATATATACAAAAAGCACACACAATTACTCCACAATCACACTATAATGGCAACCAAAAACAATTATACAAAAAATACACAACAAGACAACTGAACAACACACAGCTGATGCGCGTGCACGGAGTAGATGGATGTAGACACACACACACACGACTGATGCGCGTGCACGAAGTAGATGGATGTAGACACACACACACACAGCTGATGCGCGTGCATGGAGGAGATGGATGTAGACACACACACACACGGCTGATGCACGTGCACGGAGTAGATAAATGTAGACACACACACACACACATGGCTGATGCACGTGCACGGAGTAGATAAATGTAGACACACACACACACACACATGGCTGATGCGCGTGCACGAAGTAGATGGATGTAGACACACACACACACAGCTGATGCGCGTGCATGGAGGAGATGGATGTAGACACACACACACACACACACAGTATTTACAGTATAATAAAAATATACTAAATAAGTAAAATAAAACAAAAAACTACACAATATTTATGCAAAAAGTACACAAAATGACAATAGAATTGCATAAAAATATACAAAAAAGCTCCAAAAACACACACAATTACTCAAAAAACTATACATTACAGAAAACTACACCAAACATATGAAAATGACTCAAAATACATAAAACTAAATATTTGTACAAAAATACACAAAATAATAATAGAAATGCACAAAACTACACTAAAAAAGATACAAAAATACACAAAATCATTCCAGAATCCCTACAATGGCAACAAAAAACAATAATTATACAAAAAATGCACAAAAAGACAACAGAAAAATACAAAAATACACATAATGACTCCAAAAACATACATTACAGAAAAATACATCAAACAAAAAAAATATAAAAATGAGTATAAAAAAACAACAAACACATTTATCATGCACATGTCCCATAAAATTAAACCAGGGAAATCGCACACGCCACTTTAGTTTGCACCTGCAAATAAACCCCTTTATAACACTACAGAGTACAGCGTATGTACACTATGTACATCCAACCTTCAAACACATACTCATTTGGCCATAATTGACAACTCTACTTATGCTCCTACATGAATACATACTTGTGACGGACACTGTACTAGTAATTAAAAAGTTGAATAGTTTAAAAAGTTGAAAAGTTATTAAAAAACTCGTATGACTAAACACCACAAATAACATCTAAAGTGTAGTCTGTAATTCTGGCTTTTAGTTTCTATAATCAACATCAGATTAATTCCGATCTGTAAATTGTTAAAAAGGATTTGATTCCATAAACATATTTTTCATATTTTTTTTATTTCTTCCTAACATTTCATTTACAGTTCCCCAATTTCTAGCATTATTTAAATTAATATATCTAATCTTCCTATGATAATATGACACACATTTAATCACAAAAGACAGCTTCGATCAGATCAGTGTTGACAGGTTGTCAGGGCAACTCAGGCTAAAATGGAAGCTCAATGTTGACAGGTTGTCATGGAAACTCAGGCTATGATGAAACCTGCAGAATCTCGTGCACGTCACACTAAAGCTTTAATAATATCGATTAACCAGCAGATGTCACCAGTGAGCAACGTTTGAGACCAAAGTGAGTTTCTAATAATAATAATGTCAACTTTAATGACTCATTTTATGATTTTCCACTACTTCATTTTCTAAAGATACTCTAATCATCATAACAACTATCTAATATATTTTAATGTGTATTATCTTTTATTAGAAAATATGCTTAAAGTTAATCTTTTTTTGTTTTGAGGGATTTTCATTGAAAAGTGATTTTTATTTTATTTTATTAAAATGTGAAAGGTAAACTGCTTTCATTAATCTGTACTCGTAATTATTGATCATTTCTGACATAACATTAACTTATAATATAGTATTCTGATTACATTTTAAATTTACATATTGATATTCAATTTTGTTTCCCTGTTTTCTTCCAGAACTTTAAGGAATTTGAATACATGATGGGTGAGTGTGTCAATAATCTAATAACATTTTTCACCTTGTACATTGATATTTAGATGAAACTGATCAGCCACAGTATTATGAATATTATATTGAGCCTAATAAAGTGTGCTTCATCTTTTTTCTAACACATGCTGCCATGATATATGAATGACCATTCTATGATAATTATGTACTTACTTGTAATGTAGACTATAGTTTTATTTCAGTTATTGTTTTATCAATTATTTTTGATACCAGAAATGTTAACTGGAGCCTTTGGGAGGAACTAAATGTATGCATAATAACAGGCAAACAGCTCCAGGTTTGATAAATGTGAATTCTCACTCTGAATTATGGATTTGCATTTCCTCCTCCAATATTTTGCGGCCCACAGCTGATCCGCCCACATTGCATATTAATAAGAGGAAAAAAACATGCTAAATGCATTGTGCACGCTATGTTTCATGTTTGCATTCCTGATTGCCTGAGGTTTGCACCGTTTATCAGCGTACGTAGTGACGTTTACACATGGTTTTACTTTACAGCTGCTATTCTTTAATAAATCCACTCCATAATGTATTGACTACTCTCAGAATGAAAGGAACATTTCACCCAGAATAACAAAGTGTTTCTGAACAGGATTACAGACTAAACCTTAACACATGGAATCACTACATCCAACATGTGGTTTTTTAATCTGATATGCAGGACGTAATGAAACTATTCCTAAGCAGAAGTAGCAGATAATAAAACACATGCAGCCATTTAATGCTGACACCATCCTCCTACTAAAAGTCTTTTATACATTTTATGTATGAGGCTTCTTTGAACAGTTGATCATGTTGCAGGTGATGTTATAACTACTTGATTTAACGGTGTGTATTTGTCCTCACTGTCAGACGGTGAAGAGAGAGCCTGTGAAGGACCAGATTCTATGTATGTGAAGCTGATTTCCTCAGACGACCATGAATTCATTGTGAAAAGAGAACACGCCCTGGTATCAGGGACAATCAAAGCCATGTTGAGTGGGCCAGGTAAGGAAACAGCACTAAAGAGAGCTTTTCTGATGTCTGGAAGACTTTTTCTAAGGAATCTTTTTATTAATGAGTGTAAACATTAGACAATGTTGTATCTACTAATGTTCAATCTGTCCAGAGTCACAGGTGTTGTATTTTATTGCAAAGCACACACAGATTATAAGTAACAATGGGTCTGGATATCATTTGGGATGTTTGACCTTCTGTAACTTCATATGCAGGACAAATTGCTGAGAATGAAACCAACGAGATAAAGTTCAGGGAGATTCCCTCTCAAGTCCTGTCGAAGGTCTGTGAGTATTTCACCTACAAGGCCCAGCACACCAACAGCTCCACAGAGGTACCCGACTTCCCCGTCTCTCCAGAGATCAGCCTGGAACTGATCATTGCTGCAAACTTTTTGGATTGTTAAAGTTGAAAAGAAAAACATCAAATAAAAGCATAATTATTTATCAAAGTGTCTTTTTTCCCTTTCCAAATAATATTGCCTCGTTATCATGATCCAAGTATAGTTTATTGTTTAGTGAGCTTTGTATATCATAACATAACATAACACTGACATTATGATAAACCCGTCTGCGTGTGCCTCTGAGCGTGCTAGGCAGTGGAGGTCTAGTGGTTGAGGAAACAGGCTCACCTGGTCTATCATTGTGGGATGTTGATCAGTCCCTAATACTTATTGATCCTGACTGGGTGCTACACCATGGCTGCCCACTGCTCCTCAGGGAGGGGTTTCATTACAGAACACATTCTGTGTATGTAGCTTTACAATATTTGTCATTGAACACATCTCATTTGGGATGATTATAAACCTGTGTATTATTACAGAAGTATAATTACACAACAAACAACATCTCATCAGACGGCTCAGCTTTAGCGCTTGGTCACTATTAGCAAAACAGCTACTGAGCAGAATGGCAAGTAACACAGTACAAATACTTTGTTACTTACTTAAGTAGGTTTTTCAGGTACTTTGTACTTTTAGAAGTGTCTATGTTTACTTTGTTACATTTTCAACATAAATGTTGGTACTTTCTACTCTTTACATTTCCCAAAAAGGCTCGTTACTTATATATATATATATAAAGTTATATTAATCAAAGCCACAAACGTCTTACTAAAAATATTTTCAAAATAAAAGACAAGCATTTTTTTTTTGTGATAAATAAAGAATAAAGGCCTCTGTAAAGTGTTTAGTGCTGATGTGTTGGAGTCTGTGTGACTGGTGGTGGGTAGTTAAACATGTAACTAACCCAGTGGAGGGTTTAGTTCGTATCACTAGGGCTTTTATTGTTGTGAGAGAGCGGTGTGCAGTGTTTACATTGTTTAGCAGGAGTTTATTGGTGATCCAGTTAAAACAATACAGGTCAGTGTCCGCATAAATCAGTGACAAACAAACAAAACTAATGGATAAAACATTCTTGTGCTTTTATTTTGAAGAGGGTCAATTGAGCAAAAGAGGATAATGAATGGGGGCACACGGTGGCTTAGTGGTTAGCACGTCCGCCTCACAGCAAGAAGGTCCTGGGTTCAAGCCCTGCGGTGGTCCTTTCTGTGTGGAGTTTGCCTGTTCTCCCCGTGCTGCGTGGGTTTCCTCCGGGTACTCCGGCTTCCTCCCACAATCCAAAAACATGACTGTAAGGTTGATTGGAGTCTCTAAATTGCCCATAGGAGTGAATGAGAGAGTGAATGGCTGTGATGGACTGGCGCCCTGTCCAGGGTGTACCCCCGCCCAGCGCCCTATGAGAGCCGGAGATTCGCACCGGCAGACCCCCGCGACCCTGTTAAACGGGAATAAGTGGATATGAAAATGGATGGATGGATGGATAATGAATGAACACATCTAACATAAAGATTAAGGTAATTATGTTTCAAATTTAGTCAAATTAAGTATACTATCCAGTGTTTACCAGTTATACTAAAAAAAAGATTTTTGCTCGCTTTATATATTATACAAACCTTTTCAAAATAAAATAGTAACATGCTGGCTTTGTGATAAATATAAATAACACTGTTTAAATAAAGCCAGTGATGTTTGGTTGAATTATTTACATTTTATTTTTTATTGACAGATATTTGAACTTATTTTGAAGAACAACAGGTTTTGCCGCTGGGTGGAGCTGCTTTATATACTTGGGTTGGACGGTTCATTGTAAAGCTCGATGACTTTGATTATTTGTTGTTTGCTACCTCTTCCCAGTTAAAGTGTTTCAGCTGTGGGGTGGAGGGACACCTCATTAGAGCATGTCCTGATCAATCTGGTTTTAGATCAATCCACTCCACTGAAACTGCTCTTCTGAAAGTTTCTAGTGACGTGATGATGGCCGCTGACTCTGGTCGTTACACAGTTTTAGTTTTACTTGATCTGACAGCTGCCTTTGATACTGTAGATCACAGTATACTGGTTGATCCACTCAAATCTGAGATGGGTTTTCTGGTACTGTTCTCAAGTGTTTTATCTCATACATTAATGGAAGAACCTTTAATATTACTATTAATGATGTTATGTCCAATATGTCCAACCTGTCATGTGGAGTAGCCCAGGGCTCTGTTCTGGGGCCTGTTTTGTTTTTATTGTATCTGATGCCTCTTGGTCGGTTGATCCGTGGTTTTAAAAATGTGTCTTATCATTTTTATGCTGACGATATCCAGTTGTACTGCTCCTTTAATGACTCAGAGTTTCACTTTTTATCAGAGATCTTAGACTGTATATCCTGTATCAAAAACTGGCTGTCATCAAATTATCTCCAGATAAATTCAAACAAAACAGAAACTCTGATCATTGCTCCTGATAAAAACATCCTCTAATTAAAAACTCTCTTGGTGATCTGGGCTCATCTGTTAAAACCAGCCTCAGAAACCTTGGGGTTGTTTTTGATCAGTCCATGTCTTTGGAGGGACATTGTCGTCAATTGACTAAAAACTGTTTTTACCACCTGAGAAATATCTCCAAAGTTAGGCATCTATTATCAAAATCAGATCTGGAACTGGTCATACACGCATTTATATCATCTCGTATTGACTACTGTAATTCTGTTTTTACTTGTTTTAATAAGTCGACCCTAAACAAACTCCAGATCGTTCAGAACGCTGCTGCCAGACTTTTAACTGGTGCTTCTAGAACATCCCACATCACCCCCATTCTTGCTACTCTGCACTGGCTTCCAGTGAAGTTTCACATAGAACATAAAATATTAGTTCTCACGTTCCGAGCTCTACATGGTCAGGCCCCTAAATATATCTCAGACTTGTTGTGCCCCTACTCATCAGGGCGATGCCTTCGGTCTTCAGGTCAGGGTCTCCTAAAGACCCCAAAAACTAAATTTAAGACCAGAGGAGACCTGGCGTTCCAGGCTGTAGCTCCCAGACTCTGGAATAACCTGCACCAGTCTCTCAGGGAGCTCAACTGTGTGGACACTTTTAAAAAACTGCTGAAGACTACACTTTACAGTAAAGCTTTTAGTTACTGGATTTTAATTTTTATTTATCCTTTAATGTTGCTGTTCATATCATATTTATGCACTCTTGTTTTATTATTCTATTGTGTTGCACTTGTACTTTTACCACAACTCTGTACAGCACTTTGTGATTTTATCTGTAAAAAGCACTTTATAAATAAACTACTTACTTACTTATAATAAGTCATTAGTGAATACCAGAGAACCACACGAGTGAGTATGATAAATTATAAGAAAATATCTATTGAAAATAAAATGTTAATGTCTGACTTAAAGACAAGCAATGTGAAATTAATAATAAATATGCAACGTGTTGACTTGTATATAAACTGTAAGTATATTAAATAAACACATGTGCTTCATATACACATTTATGTTTTTATTTTGGCTGTTTTATAATTTAGGAATTAGGGCTGGGTGATAAATTGAGATTCAAGATGTATCAAGTTTTCTATTTTGGTGATATAAACAACTAATATTTCATATATCTATATATATATATCCCTTAATTTCAATATATGTATATATATGTAAATATATATTATAGCTTATTATGTATCAAAATACTAGTTTTAAGAGTCGCTGCTTTTACTTCTCAGAACAACATGTTAGATGATTATTAAGTGTCACATATTGATCAGCTGTTTATTAATAAACAGCTGATTATTAATAAATTTATTAATAAATGAGCCTGTGTAACATTTTGCATCAGCAAATTTAACCCAGAATTTTCTTTCTGATCAGACTTTATTTGATAAAATTATCTAGATTTATATCATATATCATCATTTAGATAAAATATATTGAGATATGAGTGTTGGTCCATATCACCAGCCCTAGTAGGAATGTTCAAAACATTTAAATGTTAATAAAGGTCGACCTACCAGATTCTAATCATACCTGTATCATTGTATTTAGTAAGTAGTTGACAAGTGGGTATTTTAGATTTCTTGTACATCTATATTAAAATATAAGGAATACTGGAGCTTAGTTGGGCGGGTGGGACGGATCGTAGTGGACGCCAGAAAATTTCCCTTATTTTCAAATCCAAAACTTGACAGATATGATCTAAGAGAACCAGAACTGAGATCAACCTTCTGTCTGAGGTTAAGAGAAGATCATTGGTTACTTTTACTAAGGCAGTCTCTGTGCTGTGATTGGCTCTAAAGCCAGACTGAAAGCTCTGTATAAATTGTTCCTAAGTAGGTGATCACATAGTTGACCTGTGATGACTTTTTCAAAAATTTTGGAAACTAAAGGGAGATTAGATATTGGTCTATAATTGGACAAGTCATTTTTATGGAGAGGTTTGATTACAGTGGTTTTAAAGGTCTGTGGTACATAACCTGTTACTATAGATGTGTTAATACAGTTCATCATATTGGTGAATCATATTATTAACCATTTATTAGTAGTTTTAACCCACAACATGAATGGTTTTATCACTTATTAAGTCAGCCTGCTTTGATAATGGACAGTGATCAGTTTCTCTTTATTACAACAGCACACGTTTTTTTTTTATCGTCACGTGGCATCACCATTGTGAAGAAACTCACTCTGCCAGTTTTCTCCATTGTAGTGATTGTCAGACGTTGCTAGCTCCACCCCTTTCATGTGAACACGCATGTACCCAGGCTGAAAACACTTGGCTTCAATTAGCGTGTTGTTATCGACCTTCATAGGACAGCTTCTCTCTGACAGGGAATGTTTGGTTAGTTGTTGCCCGTTAATGGAGATTAATCCAGGATACAATTATCTAGAGTCATAGCATAGGGCCTTTATGTCCTAAAATTATATCTAATTCATTAATTTAATTTACTACAGCAAAATAAATCACGTTTAAAAGTATATTCTATAATTGTATAAGAATGGCATTATTAAAACTGAATCTTGTGATTAACGCTGTGTTGCTATGTTTATCCAGTAACGTTAGCATATCCTCATCTATTATCTGCTAATGATGCCTTAATCTACTAGTTTAGCGGGAGATAATCCACTAACATGCTTTAATGCACACATGCAAAAAGTGCATCACAAACTGTCTAATCCGCTCTAGGGTGTTTTTGAAACTAAGAGGAAAAGTTTTATAGATATTTATCATAGACTCAGAGCTAGCGAAGCTTTACAAGCAGTGAATATTTGTTTGACTAAAATACCGTAAATTCTGTAATATGTCACACCTTTTTCATTTAAAGATTTTGGTCTGTGACTTATCAGAGCTGAAAGTAATGGATTACAAGTACTCACATTACTGTAATTGAGTTGCTTTGATGGGTACTCGTACTTTAGTATATTTCTAAATCACTAATTTTATTTGTACAAGTACGTATTAAAACATTTCTACACCAACCACTACTGAGTGAATTATTTTCTGTTTTAAAATGATCAACAGACATTGTGAAACTACAAAAAATGAAATGACCAGACAACAACAAATGCATCACATCATAGCCGACCAATCAGATTAAATGTAATGCATTAGATCATAGCCCACCAATCAGATTAAACGTAATGCATTAGATCATAGCCCACCAATCAGATTAAACGTAATGCATCACATCATAGCCGACCAATCAGATTAAACATAATGCATTAGATCATAGCCAACTAATCAGATTAAACGTAATGCATTAGATCATAGCCAACTAATCAGATTAGCGCCAAAACAGCATTGAATGCCAGTTATTTTCTCAGTTTTAGAGTTTATAAATGTATCTATACTTGGAGCCTGATACATTTTTTTATTTTTTTTTTATTGTGAATTGAATTAATTTATATATTTTTTAAATTTACATTTTGACAAACCTTTTATTTAATACAGATGCCTTTGTGGAAAATAAATTAGATTCCAATTGTGGAAGATTTCATTTTTTCCTTTTTATGGTTTCGACATGATATGTTTACTGTATGTAAGAGAACCAACAATAACTGTGGGGGTGAAAGTAATTAGTAACTTTGACTTTGAATACTATTTAATTGAGCTACTTTTTACTTGTACTTGAGTATTTTATGTATGATTTACTTGTACTTGTACTTGAGGATATATTAGTACTCTTTACACCTCTCTGACTTATACAATGAAGCGACTTATATGTAAGTTTTTGGCCAACAGCGCCCCCTGGTGAGTAAAATGTTCATTAGTTTTCTATTGTTGTATAAGACGCTCTCTCATTGGTAGTAATTATGCCTGATGTAACAGTCTATACATACAGTATATCCACTATGAGGAGTAAAATGTGTGTTTGCATTATTTAATTTAATATATTTGATCTTCCCATGATAATATGACATACATTTAATCACAAAAGGCAGCATCGAACAGATCAATATTGACAGGTTGTCATGGCAACTCAGGCTAAAATGGAAGCCCAATGTTGACAGGTTGTCATGGCAACTCAGGCTAGGATAAAAGCTGCAGAATCTACATCATTCAACAGAATCTGCTCGTGCACCGTCAGAAACGACTAAAGTAGCTTTAATAACATATATTAACGTTGACCAACGGTTGTCATCAGTGAGCAACGTTTGAGACCAGGGTGAGTTTCTAATAATAATGTCAACTTTAATGACTAAATTAGTGATTTTCCACAATCCAGTGAGTAAATACTGCTTGTTTTAATCTAAATGTGTTTACATATTAAGTCATAATCTTGTCTAAATGAGCTGATATTGTAAAGATCTTTGGAACGACTCAAGCTCCTCCCACTGCTGGTGCAAACTCTATTATTGGTTATAAGATCTTCTTCGTTCTAAGCATTTGGCGGATGAGGGGCTAGATTTCCTGTGCATTATATCAATTCTGGACTGGTGTGGGACAACATATATGTTTGGGACGACGCATCAATACAAAACATTTACGTCAACATATTTTTTGCGTCAAATGGGCGGGGCAATATGGCCTTTTTTAAATGTCTGAATATTTTCAAGCTGTAATATGATATACGATATACATCTCAATATGTTGCCCTTGCCTTGAGATGATGCTTTGATGTATAAAACCAGAATGGCAATATTCAATATATATTGTTGTTTTCTCTGTGATGTAATTGGGGTTTCCCCTATTATAGCATAGTGCACCCTCGGATCTGGGTCGATTGCGTTTGAATATGCGATCGATTGATTTGGTCTTGTACTTTCCTGGTGTGTCTAAGGCATAAAGCGGCGGTGCAGAAGGTAGATATACGTGACAGAGAATAATTACAATGACTAGGGTCATGTCTGGTGTAAACCACATGTATATTAGAGGTTGGATAGAGCTTTTGTAATAGATTCCAGTCCTAGTTTCTAGTTTACTATGTCCTTGAGGTGGTAGATGTTATTGAATACGATGACTGGTTGGCTAATTAGGAATACCATATCTCGGCTCGTAGGGTTTATTCAGCTCGCGATTGACAGCTAGTCTGTTAGTTTTGTTGTTCTGTATAGCTTAATTTGGTTTTGGTGGACCCACTTGAGCTTTTGTTTGGTCTTTGTGCTGGGAATCTTTATTTGGGGGTCCGGTCCACTTCAGAAGAAATTTCTTCACTAGTTTGGTTGCATGATGATCGTTTTTGAGCA
The DNA here is from genome assembly GCF_900634775.1 of Gouania willdenowi. Taxonomy (NCBI): domain Eukaryota; kingdom Metazoa; phylum Chordata; class Actinopteri; order Blenniiformes; family Gobiesocidae; genus Gouania; species Gouania willdenowi. Next base: position 415,931 of record NW_021145033.1, on the reverse strand, counting down.
AAACTGTAATATTAGACTCTGTCTCCAACCTGTAGTTCCTCCTGTGAGGCTTTTTGGTCGTAGTAGGCTTTATGGCCCTTAGTGCTCTCTTTGAGGTGTTTTAGAGCAAACGTGAGCGTAGCTTGGAGGTGGTTCTCAGGATCGATCATGTATTGGTGAGTGGTGTAGGTGGTAGCAATGTTAGCTTGTCCTGGTTGGTACAGGAGGTGTGTGGGTAGAGTCATTTGCCTGCCCGTCATCATTTAAAAAAGGTGGGACTCACTAATATGAAGCTGTACGGACACAAATGACTGAAAATAAATGAGATATTCTTTAATTCTAAGTAACTCAAAGGTTACTTTTTCTAGTAACGCATTACTTTTTGGTGTAAGTGATCAAAATAGTAACTGAGTTACTTTGTGAATGAAGTAACTAGTAACGGTAACTAGTTACTTTTTTTTCAGTAACTAGCACAACACTGGTTACAGCCGACAATAAAAGGTTGGTTGTGTGTTTCTACGTCATGTTCGCCCCCTGTCCAATCACAGCCTTCCCAACCCCCAGACCTAAAGTGGAATTAACTAAAGCCAAATAAACCGGTTTTCCATGTAAATGTCAGTTCTGGAATTACTATTACCATGTAAACATGAAGCAGAATGATTTAATGCAGAATAACTCATTCTGAATTTAAAAAAACACCATGTAACTGTGGCCACTGAGGAGTTTAGAACAACCGTTGATATGCTGGGGAAGAACTCCACATCAGAGGAACAGCAAAAAGTAGAACTCCAAAAAAAAGAACAAAAGGCAGAACTAAAAACCCAGAGCTCATAGAGCAGATACTTCCTCAGGAGAGAAAACACAGACATAGTGTAAAAGCCCAAAGCTGCAGATAGGAGAGAATAGGAAACATCTGGAACAGCCCCTGATTCAAAGAAAGACTAATACGTCCCAGAATTAACATCCTTCCCACAGATGAGACACTAATACTAAGCTACTCTTAAACGGTAAATCTCATGGTGCTACCATCTTTTAGCACAGAGGACAATCTAACAACAAGTACATTATGATTACAGTGACCAGCAGTTTTTCCAATTACAATTAAATCACAATTATTTTTTTTTATTTTCAGAAATTCAATTACACTTACAGTACGTTATCATTTACTTTACAATTAATCAGAAATACTGAACCTGAAATAGATAACCTAATAAAAGTCAACCTTTCTCTTGTGTTAGCTTTCTGTTAGCATCGCATATGATAACGGTCTTAAGTCAGCTGTAAAATACACTTTTAAAATGGTAAAATGTGGGAAAGCTTGATATAAACATTTTAATAATATTTTAACTACATATATGTAGAACATGTTCACCAGTTTAGCATTAAGTAAACATTGCAATTACAATTGCAAAGTAAATTATCTGAACTCAACTAGAATTTAATGAGATTATGACAGCAACAGATTTTTAAAATTACAATTATAACTACACCATCTTTGTATTTAATTATCAATTACATGATTACAATTATTACTGACTCCAACCCTGCTCAGAAGCTGCCAGCTAATAATGGTAATCTACTTATAATATGTTTTCTTGTGTTTCAGGTTGTTTACCAAAGCAGTGACAGTGCACCAGTCATGAAGAAAGGGAATATGATTGTCATGGATCAGTCCATGAGGAGAGAAACTGACCCCCAACCACCTGCTGATGAGTGGTTAGATATCTTTAGAAATGGTTCGCTAATGAAAAAGGTGCTGCAGGCTGGAGGAGGAAGATACAGTAGGCCACATATTGGACAGATTGTAAAGATTAATCTAAAAACACGTCCGTTGGATGGGATGTTGGTCAAGGAGCTGTCGGAGTTGTCGTTCACTCTGGGAGCTGGAGACGTGATCCGGGCACTGGATGTGGCGGTGCAACTCATGGGAATGGGAGAGAAGGCGCTCTTCAAAATTCGGTCAAAGGCTGAGTTTGAAGTTACGCTCCTGGAAGCTACTGATGCTCCAGACCTGAAGCTGCTGCCCCCCACTGAGAATATTGATCTGGCCACCTGCAAGAGGGAGCAAGGGGGTTTGAGCTGGAAGTGGCTGCTTGGTGCCACTGCAGTAGCCATTGGCGGCATCGCTCTGTCTGTGGCCATCTATGCTAGAAAGTGATTCAAGAACTGTAGTAACGACACGACTTAAACACTGGAGCACATCTGGCAGAGCATTCTGACCATGTGGTCCATGAGGGTGAAAATATTTATCAGTTTATGACCTCCTCACTGTCACTCTCTGTTCTCTGCTATGTATGTGTGACAAATGATGTCATCATCCTCTACAGTTACAAGATGCATTTTGTAGAGGAACAAATGAGAATTAATATTCAAAAATAAAGCAAAAATGAAAATAATCAGTTGTTTAAGAACATTATCCAAATGTGTTCATTAATGTGGAAATAAAACAAAAATATCAACATTGTCTAAAATGATATTCATTGTAACACAATTCTTACAACATTTAATACCAGTGAACAATAACCAGAAACCAAAACTGACTGGAACCTGTGAGCAAACCAAACACCAAAGTGCTTTTATCAGATCCTTCACTGTGTAATGCCATTTGTGGAGCTTTGATCTAAAATTAGGACTTCTAAGAAATAGTCAATAACTTGACTAAAACTGACTTTTGAAGGAAAAAATAAATTATTGATCAATACAAATATTTCCATCAAAGAAGCCACTATACCGTACTATTTGCTTATATGAATTGTCACTGACCAACCCCTATAAACAGCTTCATTTCTGTCCTGGCTAATGAAACCTTATATTTCTATTATGGGCCCACCTTAGACATAACAATGTGAACACACACTTTTCATATGAAATGTTGTGAAAACGGGCGCACGGTTGCTTAGTGTTTAGCACGTCCGCCTCACAGCAAGAAGGTCCTGGGTTCAAGCCCTGGGGTGGACTTGGGTCCTTTCTGTGTGGAGTTTGCAAGTTCTCCCCGTGCTGCGTGGGTTTCCTCCGGGTACTCCGGCTTTCTCCCACAATCCAAAAACATGACTGTAAGGTTGATTGGAGTCTCTAAATTGCCCATAGGAGTGAATGAGAGAGTGAATGGTTGTCTGTGTCTGTGTTGCCCTGTGATGGACTGGCGCCCTGTCCAGGGTGTACCCCCGCCAAGCGCCCTATGAGAGCCGGAAATTGGCACCGGCAGACCCCCGTGACCCTGTTAAACGGGAATAAGCGGGTATGAAAATGGATGGATGGATGTTGTGAAAACAGAAATACTGATGCACTTTTTTTCACTGTAAATAAATACACTTGACTGCATTTTTGGAACCTTGGACTACTTTTTAAGGCTACCCATGAGGCCATTCTTACAATAATGTTATGTTATGACTAAAGGACACATATGAGGACAGGAGTGGATTGTTCTGTTAAATAACATTGTATTTATTATAAAATGTGCTACTCTATAGAAAGTTCAATATTAGCTTTTTGCTGATATCCGATATTGTCCAACACTAAATTTCCAATTTCTTTATTAATGGAAAAAGTCATGTTTGTTTTTGAATATTTCTTATTAATTATTCAATTATTTGTTTATTTATTTATTTTTTGTTTTGAAAAATTAATATTATTTATATATTTTTCATTTTTATTATGTTGTCTTAAACAACAGCACATACAGTAATTTTTCAATATCTGTGGAAAAACCAATATAATATTTGATAATATAGCCCATCACTAATAGAAAGCATATATTCTATGAACTGGTCTGATCTCCTGTTAGAGTCATTAGCACAATGATTCTCAATTGGTGGGTCGGGACCCAAAAGTGGGTTGCAGACCTACTGTATATATATATATATATATATATATATATATATATATATATATATATATATATATATATAATAAAACACTGTTTTGTTTTTCTACATTGTTTCTTTAAATAACTACACTGAACATGTACAGTACATATTTGTCACTGTGAGGATCCCAGTCTATTTTCTTTGTCTATGTTTTCTCCTCCCTGTGTGTTTTCCTTAGAACTGGCTCCACCCACCTTGTCTGCAATCAAGTCTGCAAAGCTGCTTCTCATCTCCAATCAAGCTACCTACACACTCCACAGTATAAGATCAGGCTCATTCTACCACTTGATGTCAGATCATCAGTTTACCAACCGTCATCTTTAAACTTCATCCTGCAACTGAACGTGTTCAGCCCCTCCACCTCACATCTGGATATCTCACTCACTGAACATCAGGAACCTGCACCTTGGACCTCCTGCCAGCATCCTACAAACAACAGCAATACGTTCTTTTGTAAACCTTACCTAAGACTGTTTGTGTAGCCCTGATAAATATATATGTGATTAATATTTATAATATTAATCTATATATTTATATAGGATTGACAGTGTAATTCATACTTATACAGAATTATATCTACTAAATATAATAAATAAGTTGTGTAAAGTATTTAAGCTTTAAGTTCAGTTGGGTGGTTTTGAAGGGGATTCTCTGTTGCTAAAACTGTTTTCTTTTAAGCGTGCAACATTTCTTCTTCCACTCCACGTTGCTCTGGTGAGATTACGTTCAGCCAATCACGTAGCTCGGTCACCTATTGCAAGCAGCTGTGTTTGTTCCCTGTCATAGGGCTTTTCCACCGGGCAGGAGCTGGAGCTAGCATGTGTTTTGGCTCCGGGCCATTCTGTTTCCACCACCATAGCTCCAGCTCTCGGAGCCAAAAACCGGGGCTACGCTGGTCCCACTTAGCTTCTGGGCTACAGCTCAGCACTGGAGTGGGCGGGTGGAAGGCGGGGTTATCGACGGTCCTCCAAAAGCGAAAAGCCGCCATTTTTTTAAGCTGGCGAGCGGCTGGTCACGTTGGCGCAAATCCGACAAAAAACATTTAAAAGTGAGTCCAAAGTAAGTCAAAGAAGACAGCAGTGGTCAGAGGAGGAGAACATTGTTTCATGGTTCTGTGCGTGTCTGAAGAGATTCAGGGGAAGTGGGCAGAGCCCCACGGACTGAAATGAACTACAGCCATGGAGGAGCTCGTCCTGTAGAACTGTTAATAATTCTGGTAAGTTTTATTTCACCCTGTTATTAAACTACTACCAATATTAACTTGCTACAATATTCTTTCATCAATATTATGAACGTTACGTCTAATGTGGTACAGGCTAGCCAGTTAGCCGCTAGTTAGCTAGGAAACCATAATACTTTAATATTCCTGAAAGCAGCAGTAATATATCATTGATCTGTTTTCATTGTTACACAATGATCATATGATATTAATCCAAATAACATTATATGGAATTATTGGATAAGAATGGCCAAATTAATATGAGCCATGTGTGTTGTGATCAATTAATAAACCACAATAAATAAAATTAGAGAAAGAAAAACAGTATTAACAGTATTCACTATTTACCTTTATTGTTTTTGAAAAGTGCTTATAAATAAAATGTATTGTTGCTATTTATGGTAAAGCGAGATTTCCGAGTGTGAAAAGGACTGTTTGCTGCAATCTCTGACGTTTGGGGGTCTTTTGTTGCCAACTGCATCACTTCGTACAACCCAGGCAGGCACATCACCATAGATGAGCAACTTTTTCCAACTAAGACTCGCTGCTGTTTCTTGCAATACATTGCAACGAAGCCGGACAAGTTTGGTATCAAGTTCTGGGTGGGATGTGACCTTAAAAAATGAAAATAGTTGCAGGTGCAGCTGTTCTTAAAGTTTCTTTGAAGGGTGATGTGTATATATGTGTGAGTGTGTACGTGTAGGTGTCTTCTCTTCCAGGTTCCTACTCACCATCAGTCTTCAACCAGGATCTCTTCCTGGTCCTTGGACTTTCTCGTCCACTCAAAAACCTGACCTAAAAATAAGGTCATATCTATTCAAATCAACTCTGATGCATCATTAAAGTGTAAATGTCAAAAATGCATCAGACTCCACACATAAATCTACAATTATATAACAAAATAAATCTTCAGGTTTTGTTGTACAACATTCAATTACTCAAATCTAACTGCTTATGTGAACAGCATTCCAGTAATTATTATGGTAAGTAACCATTTACATTCAAAATGTCATAACCATATCAAAATCAGAATAACATATATACATAAAACAGTATAAAAATGTAGTTCAGAGGTATTAAAGTAGTATGCTTAATTTCTCCCACACTATAGGCCTACTAGTGTGAGAGGAACCACACCACACTCACTCTTTAACATACTTAAACTCACAGTTGAGCTAAAATAAAATCATTCAACACTTTGCATTTATAAAATATAATTTCACTCTAAAATACTTTTTATAACTTTAACACTTTTTAATATATATATACATCAGCATACAATAATAAACTCAGTATATACATGTGTAAAACACTGGATCATTATTTATCTCAGTTCATCCTAAAGACTTTTATAGAGCTACTACTTCCTTTTAGCAACAGAAAAATAGCACCAGAGCAGCCACAGAGCCATGTTTCTCACCGTTGATCTGTCTTTATAACACGTTGTCATAACGACTGCTGCAGGGAAGGCACGTGGCTTTAGCCTGTGAGATACAGAGCTAGCATAGCCGTTAATGCTAAGTATCAGCTAGCTCTCTTTAATGCTAAGTATCAGCTAGCTCTCTTTAATGCTAAGTATCAGCTAGCTCTCTTTAATGCTAAGTATCAGCTAGCTCTCTTTAATGCTAAGTATCAGCTAGCTCTCTTTATGCTAAGTATCAGCTAGCTCTCTTTAATGCTTAGTATCAGCTAGCTCTCTTTAATGCTAAGTATCAGCTAGCTCTCTTTAATGCTAAGTATCAGCTAGCTCTCTTTATTGCTAAGTATCAGCTAGCTCTCTTTAATGCTAAGTATCAGCTAGCTCTCTTTAATGCTAAGTATCAGCTAGCTCTCTTTAATGCTAAGTATCAGCTAGCTCTCTTTAATGCTAAGTATCAGCTAGCTCTCTTTAATGCTAAGTATCAGCTAGCTCTCTTTAATGCTAAGTATCAGCTAGCTCTCTTGAATGCTAAGTATCAGCCAGCTCTCTTGAATGCTAAGTATCAGCCAGCTCTCTTGAATGCTAAGTATCAGCCAGCTCTCTTTAATGCTAAGTATCAGCTAGCTCTCTTTAATGCTAAGTATCAGCTAGCTCTCTTTAATGCTAAGTATCAGCTAGCTCTCTTTAATGCTAAGTATCAGCTAGCTCTCTTTAATGCTAAGTATCAGCTAGCTCTCTTTAATGCTAAGTATCAGCTAGCTTCCAGTAGGTAAATGCACTGACTCTCTCTCCGTTTAACTCGCGTATTTTCTCCTCTTTCTGTCTTTTTTTCCTCCGCTGCGTAGCTGCTAAACTCTGGCGTCCGAGGTTGGAAAAGACCAGGAGAACAATGCGCATCACTTCTGACCTGACAGGCTGGACGTGACCTGCGTAGCCTCTGATTGGCTGTTGAAGAGTCTGTATCCTCTGCGTGGGGTCATGTGAACTGAGTGATGCATTCAAGTGCAATAGGACATTTTAATGTAGTTTTATGGCTCCTCAGATGGTGTAAATCTAAAGTTTAATTACAGGTAAGTGCATTTCACCCAAACAGCTCTTCATATGATCAGACGTACACTTCACCATGTAAACATAGAGCTGATTTATAGAGCACATGTAAACATAGAGCTGATTTATAGAGACTGTCTGCTGTTTCATAGTGATGACACATGATTAAAGAAATCACATGTGCCAGTTCAAAAAAAGGAATTTGTTCATTAGATCAAGAAGCAGGATCAGATCAAAGATAACTGCCATAATTCAGATTAAAAAATATGAATGAATAATAATAATATTAAAATGTTTAGAACAGTGATTCTCAACTGGTGGGTCGGGACCCAAAAGTGGGTCATGGAAAGCTGGCCAAAAAAAGCCAACAAAAAATGTAATGTCTGTCATGTGTGACTTGTCTTTTATTTTGAAAGAAACTTTTCTTTTGACAGACATGCAGTGAAAAGCATGTTGCAAATTTATAGATTTATGTTTTTCTAAAAATTATGTATGCGTGTTTTCAACAGCTATCTTTGAAAAAAACTACATTTGGTTGGTTGAATTAAAAAAAAAAAAAAAAAAGTAGGTCGCGATTTGAGACGAATTGAGAACCCCTGGTTTAGAATAAGGCCAGAATCAGTGCTTTAGTCCCTCACTTTGACTTTAAAAACAATATATATATATATATATATAGCCTTATTATTTGACACCATGGAGAAAACATCTCATGAGGATATATGCACTTTAAGGCCTATGTGTTATAAAATCACTCCTTTAAAATAACACCAGTAAATAAGTGTCAATACATTCTGAAGCAAATCAAAAATCCAGATGGTGCTAATATGAGCCAAGGAGAAGCTTTGTAAAGGAATGCGAAGCATTGGATAGAGAGTCAGTGTGAGTAAAACTGAGCAAAGTGAAGACATGGCGAAGCCATAAATTAGCATGTTAACTAGCATTAGCTTCTTAGTCCGTTACGTGCATTGAGTACATGCTAAGATATGCAGTCTTTGAACTTCTTCCTTCTGTAATATTAATAAACAACAGTGTTTTTTGTATTTGTGCACATTCAGCAGAAAAATTAGTGCTCCAAGTAGGTCATGGGCTACGGTAGCTACTGTATCCATGCACCATATTTTTCTGTAGCTTTAGGGTGTTCTGAACATGAAATCACATGTTAACATTCCATGTGTGGAGATCAACTGTTGTTTTGTCATATTTGGTCATATTTTGTGATATATTACTTACATCTAAATGTGTTTTAACTTTGTGAGGTAACGTAGTAGAAACTTTGTATTAGTGTCAAATGATACAGTTTCTGGTATTTATATAGAAATCAAACCTGAGATATGGACTTAACAGAAAAAGAAGATTAAGAATATTTTTTTATGTTTGGCAGTGTCGACTGTGAATATTATATAGAATATTATCATAAATAGCTTATTAACATGTAATAAAAAAATTCAAATCATTCCAACGAGCCCAGTTTTAATTTGGTTCCCCATGTGTGTGTTTTGTTAGTACACAGATACGTATGACAAAAATATTACACGTGAAAATGGATTAGGAATTGTATTGATTCCAAATCTGCTTGAAGGGACGTCTAACAAGTTCATCCCAACTCATGTAAACATTTGATTTCATGTTCAGACCCTAAAGCGCTGGTTCTCAAACTATTTTGGCTCAAGTTCTCCCATTGTCCAACGACAACATTTAGCTTAGAAAGCTATTTAAAAACAACTATAGAGCACAATGATGGAATAAATGAGTGTTAACACACATTTTAAAGAATCTCACTTTGTAAATAAGTGGGAAAACAAACAGTATTTAATGCAGTGGTTCCCAACCTTTATTTGGATCGTGACCCCATTTTGATATCAAGAAATTCTGGCGACCTCAAAGACATTTTTTTTCGAGAATTTTTTAATAATTTTTCAGCTCATATATATATATATATATTTTACTGCATTTTAGTTGAACAAGATTTAAACTGACAAAGAAGTGAAAGCCTCGAAAATGCTAATGTTGTTTAAGAATAAAAAACAAATAAATAAATAAATAACAAATTTCTAAAGAAACTCCTCTAAAAAACTAATTTTAAAATAACTCCACAATATTTACAGAGCACACAGTTTTCCCATGCTGACATCACATGATGGGAGTTATTTTTAAACTCAAAGTATTGCTGGAACTCTCAATTTTTTAAAGTTATACAATTTTTCCTAAATTATTCTACAACATTTTGGAAAATTAAAACAAAGTCACTCATAAACTAGGGCTGGTTTTCCTATAATCTGCAGCCCTTTGGACCCCAAACTGGTCCGTATTTGAACCCTCAACTAAAATGAGTTTGACAGCCCTGATATAGAATCTGTCATTAGTGTATAATAATAATAATAATAATGTGAATTATTCTTCATATACATCATGTATGAATACAGAAGCTATAGAATGTATATCCTGTATAGAAAGTGAACAAAGGGAAACTTCTTCCTGCTTCCTTTCCAACTGATCATTGTATTGATCTTTTCTTTCAGACCACACCTTCAAAGATCAACAACTTCCTGAACTGTTGGTGTCCATTTTCCAGCTGACAGCAGGTTTATGTTGGAATCCTGTGCAGCCTGATCTCTGGGTTCTTCAGTCCAACACTGGAACCAGAAGGTGTCGTCACCATCCGTGTGTCACTGGGATCTGAAGATGATTCCTGCTCCATGTCTCCATCCACACAGAGATGTGAGTGGAGAACAGATGAAGTGCTGGAGGTCTTCCCACACTCATCACATCTGAAAACATTCTTCTCATGAACTTCTTGGTGTCGATTAAGGTTAATTTTCCTCTTGTAAGATTTTCCACATGTGTCACATTTATGAGGTCTTTCTGATGAGTGGCTGATTTGGTGATGTTTTAACTGTTGATATGTTGTAAAAACTTTGTCACACTGGTCACAGGGACACACTTCATGTCCAGTGTGAGATCTCAGGTGATCAGTGAGGGTTTTTTTGTATTTATATATTTTCCCACAGTGGTCACAGTGATACAACTCTGTTCTGGAGTGAGTCTGCATGTGCCTCGTTAAAGATGATTTATGTGTAAAAGTCTTTTCACACTGTTCACATCTGTGAGCTTTGGTTCCACGGTGAATGAGGATATGTAGACTGAGGGTTCCAGAACGATTAAAAGTCTTTCCACATTCATCACATTCAAACTTTTTGACTCCAGTATGAACAACTTTGTGACTTATTAAGTTAGAACTCTGGTTAAAAGCTTTTCCACACTGGTCACAGTTAAATGGCTTTGATCCAGAATGGATTCTTTGATGTACAGTGAGGTCTGATTTCCTGGTAAAAGCCTTTCCACACTGGTCACAGTTAAATGGCCTTGATCCAGAATGGATTCTTTGAGGTACAGTGAGGTCTGATTTCCTGGTAAAGGCCTTCCCACACTGGTCACATGTATGTTTAGCTTTAACTCCAGCTTGGCTCTGCTGTTGAACTCTTTGCTCTGAAGTTTTTCTCTTAGATTTGTTTCTTTGTTGTGGCTGAGCTTCATTGTCCTGAGAACGTTGAGGTGTCACTTTGTTCTGGCTTCCAGAGTCCTGTAGAACAGTTAGAGATTAAACACAGAGAAGGAACCAAACAAACATTTGTGATTCACTTGTTAAACCTCCAGCCCTAAACCAGCTCAATGTGGAAAAATGGACATTGGTGCACCCCTACAGAGTGAAGAGACATTAATATGAGACAAATGTCCTATTGTAACACATTTTTTCTAGGGTGTTTCACTGACAGGGCTCAAAGTCACTGCAGATCATCTCGAGAAGTGGGACACCAAAAGAGATCAAAGGATTTTTGTTAAGTTTTACGGTGTTTGCAGGGAAGAGCCGTGATTTTTTTTCTTTTTTTTTTTTTCAAATACACAAAATTACTCCAAAAAAACATACATTACAGAAAAATACACCAAACAAAATAAAATATAAAAATTAGTAAAAAACAACAAACACATTTATCATGCACATGTCCCATAGAATTAAACCAGGGAAATCACACACGCTTTTTATTAGATGATTTTTTTTATGAATGTAGAAAGTGAGACACTTCCTTTACTTCTTTTATCAATTAATTATTTTAAATCTAATTTTAAACTGTATTTAATTTGCAGAATACCATATGAGATACTTGTTAAGCTTATTTTCTACAATGCTTGTCCAGCTTGAAAGAACATGGATGGAGAACAAGTAAGATGTGAGATCACCTCAGCTTTTAAAGTTTATTCAGTTTTGTTGTAGGTTTTGTAGCAGGTTGAAAACCTTAAAGAAAAGGATGAAAAAGAGAGAAAGGAAGAATGAGCTCTAATCAAATGTTTTTAAACAGATGAACCACCTGAACTTTTCCTATTTTAAATATTTTATTTATTAAATAAATTAATTTTCTGCTATTTAATAATGTTTTTAAATCAACCTACAATGTTTAACTATTTCTATTTGTAAAATTAAATCATGTGCTTTGCTGTACAAATTTTATCCATTTTAATTAAAGTCTAACTTTGTAACAATGTATTTTACCCATAAACCTATTTATTAATTTTAGTATTTATGTAAATGTATTTATCTGAAACTCTTAACCAATATTTATTATTCTTAACATGTCTGTGATTTTATTCTTCATCGTTTTACCCTAAATTACACTATGAAATCACTATATATATTATACCTGTCAAGTTTTGGATTTGAAAATAAGGGAAATTTTCTCCGAGCCGTCCCACCCACCCAACCAAGCTCCAGTATTTTAATATAGATGTACAAAAAATCTAAAATAGCCACTTGTCAACCACTTACTAAATACAATAATGTGATTAGAATCTGGTAGGTCGACCTTTATTAACATTAAAATGCTGTGAACATTCCTACTAGGGCTGGTGATATGAACCAAAACTTATATCTCAATATATTTTCTCTAAATGGTGAAATATGATATAAATCTAAATAATTTTATCAAATAAAGTTTGATCAGAAAGAAAATTCTGGGTTAAATTTGCTGATGCAAAATGCTACACAGTGACAATTATTAACAAACAGATGATCAATATGTGTCACTCAATCATCTAACTGAGCTTTACATGTTGTTCTGAGAAGTAAAAGCAGCGACTCCTAAAACTAGTATTTAGATACATAATACGTAAGGCATCTTTTAATTATTACTACAGTAAAATACGGAATATTTACGGGAAAATACTAATACGGGACAATGGCGGGAAAGAGGGGTAAAATACAGGAGTTTCCCGGCCAAAACGGGATAATTGACAGGTTTGATACATATATCAATTGGATCAAATAGTACCTTAATGATTTTCACTAAGATGTCACTAGGCAAACAAATTGGTAAAGCCAAACACTTTGGCTGTAGAGTTAACTTAGAGTTAACCACCCCCCTATGGCCGAGCAGGCCCCCAGACGCCCCCGAGATTCCAGGCCGAGAAGCAGCCACCGCCCCCCACACACACATCCGAGGAAGCCCCAAGCACCGAGCACCCAGCGCATCCCTCCACCGACCCCAACCTCCAACGCCAAAGGCCCCCCATAAACCACACCCAAGCACCCAACCCCCCGAGGGGAGGGCCCAGAGAGTCCCCCGCCCGAGACCCCAGCAGAGGAGCAAAGGCCCACGCCCAGCAGATGGCTAAAGCCGCGCCAAACGGGCAGCCAGCAGGGACCGGACCCCAGGCCAGAAAGAGCCGGAACGGAAACAGCACCAAGAGCAGCCCCCAGGAATGACGACCATGCCCATACTAGGGCACTAAGGGGACGCTGCAAGTCGCCCCGCCAGCCCCCAGGCGCACCGACCAAGCACCCCGGAGTGCGCCAGATCGCCTTTCTTTGATGCCGCCCGCGCGATGAGCACTAGACAGCCCCCCCCCCCCCACCAAAAGGCCCAGCCACACCGCAGAGCTCGGCTCACAGGGGCCATCCAGCACCGCACCCGCAGGCATGGTAGGTGCTCCCCATCCAACCTATGTGTATATATGTGTATGTGGTGCAATAGCTCCGGAAGGTGGAAGTGGTGGTCCCACCCACCAGGGGGTGGTGTGTTGAGGTGTAATTAAAATTGGAGAGATTAGTAGGGCAGCCAGAGGTGGAAGTGCCGCCCCCGTGCCACTACTTAGTAGCACAGGCGGCGGCCCCCTTCTTCCCCTAGCCACACCATCCAGCACCCCAAGGGTTGGGTATGTGAGTGTGGTGCAACATGTGGGTGAGCCAGACAAGCTGGGAGTGAGTGATGTGAAGTGTCCATGTAGGAGGCCTGTCTGGTATCACCGGAGAGGGTAGATGGCGCAGACGGGCACGCGGCACTGCGAGCCCCAGGGACGCGCCGAGCAGCAAAGCCGGAGACCAACCCCGCGGCACCCCCCTAACCATGCCGGCCACACGGAGCACGGCGGGACCCCCCACCCCCTAGGTGCAGCCAGGCACCAGCCACATCCCCCAGCGGTCCAGGAGGCGACCCCCGCCGGCCCAGAGCGGCCCGCCCCGCCCCATGACTCAGTTTTATTAAGCTTCACCTGCTCAGAGTGTTTAAACATCTCATCAGAGCTACAGTAGATCTGTGGATAAAGTTGTTCTGTTGTTGTGGACGAGACCATCGATACCAGTGATTGTAGAGTCTGAAACATGTAGATTATTGATAACTTCTGATACTGTAAAATATTCTAGCCTCTAGTGGTAAAAAAACCACTTCTTACACATGATGTCTTGCACATTTATTTTTGTTTAATCATTACGGTCTGGAATGATGTCATCAGGATCATTTAAATTAGGTTAATTTAAATTAAGTTGATCAAAACTTAATTAATAAATCTGATCAGATTCAGTAAATCATTGATCCCTGAGGGTAAATATAGTGACATTAATGCTGTTCTCATACATCTTTATATGACATGAATAATTAAAAAGGAGCAGTCAGAATAATCCATGTCACTACAACTTATATCTACCTTTTAATTGTATCTTACTCATTATTTTAAATTACATTTTTATTTTTGACATAAATTTTTGTTTATTTATAGTTTTATTTTGTATTAGTATTTATTTTGTTTCCTGACAGTACAACTTATATCTTTCTTTTAATTGTATTTACTTTATTTTTCATTCATGTATTCATTTCAGCAACAACTGACAAACTTATTTTACATAATAACAAAACTAAAACAATTGTGCTAAAAAAAGGTATTATAGGTTTTTTTATTCATTAGTATTTTGTTTCCTCACAGGAGTTTAAAACTAAAATTTTCAGAAAAATTAATTATTTCTAAAAAAAAAACGGAATTTTAAAAAATTGATGTGAAAAAAAGAGATTTTGGAAAGAAAAAAAAAACGCATATGCATTTTAAATGTATGAAATGTTTTTTAAAATTGTAAATCAAATCGAAATCGCAATTAGATTTTTTGTGAAAATGGTGCAGCCCTAATTAAAACACAAAATGCATTGACGCTGTGATTACACCATTTAATTCCATCCAAATAATGATGTTTATAACGTGGACCAAGTACAGTTGTGATGTATTAAAGGCTCTGTGTTAATGGAGGGCTACATGTAACTACAGTGTCTAATAGGGATGTCCCAATACAACTTTTTCATTTCCGATACGATTCCGATATTGCAGTCTTGCGTATCAGCTGATACCGATATTGATCCGATATTAGCATGAATCATACATACTATTATTTTTTGTTTTTTATTCTTTAATCAAATAAAATAATAATTACTTATTTTTGTAGTATGAAATGTTAGCAAAGGCTTGATCAAGTGATGTCACTCAAACAGAGAACAATAGTCAGCAACAGTAGGGATGAGAAAAACTGACTCATTTAATATTCATCAATGTTAACCTTAAACATAACATATCTGCAGTATTCTCTAATTTAATAAAATAAATAAAAAATAAATGATAAGACCCTGAAAAATAACCTAAATAAATCTAATAGGCCTTGGGGGACCATATTTTTGTCAATCTTCCAGTCATGCAGCATCTCCTCCATGGTGTTCTTGATTGCATCAGCAGTGTTTGAACCTCTGATCTCACTGTATGTAACACCACTCTCTGCAATGTATAGTCAGTGTCTACCCAGTGCACAGCTGGGCTCAATAAGGACAGCAGTCAATGGTCTGAGCTACAGATGTTGGTGGTGAAGCTAACAACTTTAGCTTTCTCCACATGTGTGGCAATTAGAAATGTGTGATATT
This sequence comes from Gouania willdenowi, assembly GCF_900634775.1. Lineage (NCBI taxonomy): Eukaryota > Metazoa > Chordata > Actinopteri > Blenniiformes > Gobiesocidae > Gouania > Gouania willdenowi. The sequence continues at coordinate 400,178 of NW_021145033.1, read as the reverse complement.
TTATCATTTATGATTTATCGTCAAAACATTCTCACCGGTAAGAACATGTCATCCCTCGATGTAAACAATAAATTCCCATGTTGGAAATTAGCGAGGACCAAGGGCCATTTGTCCCTCAATTTAGCGAAGAATGCTCCAAAAAAAAAACATGTTCCACGGACTAAAACTGCCCCTGTTTGTTGTCAACAACTTATTATTCTCTGGAGCGGAACGTTGTTTTCGGAAGCTCTGATGTGCACCGCCACCGCCCCCCTCAGACACCGCCATCTGTGTGTGTGAGGTGCTATTCTCAGCTACCTGAAGCTGCCGTGCTGTGATACATCATGAACCACTACTTGGTTAAAACCAAACAACCATCCAACAAAGGGAACCAATCCTAGTTCTTCCATCAGATCCACCCAAAGTTCCACAAACACGGGGACAGAAATTAACCTGTAGCAATGATTATGAACTGGAAACTCAACTAAAGCTAATAGGGATGTAACGATTAATCGTAAGGCAGTTAAAAATCGATTCATAGGTATCACGGTTGATAGCGATTTTCTGAAAATTGAATCGCAGTACTTTTTTTAACCAGCAGAGGGCGCTATCCACAAGTGTAGGCGGCGGGTGGAGTCTGCTAATACTTTCTTTCTGGCTGTCTTCTACTCTTAAATATATGGTAATAAATGATTCATTACCCCTTTAGCACCAAAAGAATATCTGAAATATTACTTGAATATCTGTAAAAGTCACGTTTTTCTATTAGCTCTGTCTGCTAGCATAGCTTCTCTTCTTCACTGCAAGAATTTCTGCATGCCAACCGACCACTGTGTTACCAGCGCCCTCTGCTGGTCCAAACAAATATGATGTAAATCAGTGTAATCATGTTTTTTTTTTTAAAGTCCAATTGTTAAGGCACAAAATACATTTTCAGTTGCACTTTTAAAAAGAAAAATAACTATTTATGCAGTTTTGCAATGTTTATTATAAAACCAGAATTTAAATTAATAGGCTTCATTTTCATTTGTATTATTCCTTTATTTATTTCATTCAAGATTTATTTTTAGTTAAATTGCATTGTTTTGAATAGTTTATCAAGGGATTCTTTTGACAATGAAATATAAAAGGAAAATAATACAGTATTTTCTACATTCATTTTTCTACATACATTGTCTACAGTCCCATTTTGCAAAATAAATCGTGAGAGAATCGTATCGTGAACCCAGTATCGTGAATCGAATCGTATCGGGAGTTGAGTGAAGCGTTACATCCCTAAAAGCTAACTATGCTAAGCTAACCCACCGACACACAGACTGAGCTAAAAGCTAATGCTAACCACTCCATATAAGGAATAATAGACCAAGTAAAAAGAACACGTTTTACTGTCATAAAACCACAGAGAGCCACAGATTTGTTTATGGTCAGATTTAACACTTTACTATGAAAGGATAAAAATTAACATGTCGTGTGAAACATGTGTGAAATAAATGTTAGTATAAATAATAAACTAACAATGGTTTGCACAGATTCAGTACACCATGACTGTGACATTAATGCTGTTCCCATACATATTTATATCACATAAATAATTAAAATCGAGCAGTCAGAATAATCATTGTCATTACAACTTAAATCTACCTTTTAAATGTATCTTACTTTTTTTTGACATACATTTTTTTTAATTAGTATTTATTTTATATTATATAAATTTTTTCTGAAATAAAAAAAAATATTTCTAAAAAAAAAAAAAACGGAATTTTAAAAAATGAAAGTGGAAAACATGGAACTTGGGGAAAAAAAAAAATGGAATTTGGGGAAAAATAAGCGATTTTATAGTGCCCTCATCATAACACTGAGTTAGCTGATGTCAGCACGGCTGCAGCATGGCTAGTGCTGCTGCTGCTGGGGGGCATGAGCAACCAGTTTTAGTCAAAAATGAGAAGAGAAAATTTGCTACATTTTGTTATACTTTCTTAAAAAAGTTTGTTAATAGTTTTTATTGTTTACAAGTGTTGTTAAATGTTGCACTATGTTTCACTTAATTTAAAAATACTTTGTATACTGGTCATAATTTGTATTTTCAACTTTATTTAAGGAAATTATGCTTCTGAATTTTTGTCTATTTTTACCTTGTGGTATCAAAAATGGTATCGAGTTTTTTTTTCTTTTCCCCTGAGTATTGATATCGAGTTTGAAATTCTAGTATCGTGATAACCCTGGGTAAGAATACGTCCTTGTTAACGGGAGCTCAGTGTTGTTACCGGGAGCTCCCAGTAACAACGGTGTGACCGACACATAAGACTGGGCTAAGCGCTAATGCTAACCACTTCATAAAGGAAGAGACTATAGTAAAAACTACACATCTTACTATCATTAAACCACAAAGAGCCACAGATTTATTAATGGTCAGATTTAATACTTTTATGGAAGGATAAAAGCTAACATGTCACACTTTGTGTGAAATACATTTTGGCATAAAACTATTGTCACTATTCATACGTCCCAACTTGAAACGCAATGTTTTTAATTATATTTCACGTGTTTACAGACAAAGCTGGTCCCATTAGACAATAATGTAAATATTGTGATTATTACACCAGAATATCCCATTAGTAATAATCTCAGTATATTAATGATTAAATCATCAAGTCTGATCTAGTTTAATTATAGTAAATCTGTGAGATATTTATCAACCACAACTTTATGTAACTCATTATCAGATATAAAATAAACTAGATTCAGCAGCAAAAAAAACACTGTTGTAGTTATTTTTGCTCTTTATTTTTTTCTAAAATAATTTTATTATAAATGAGGAAATAAATAGTTATACAATAACACTAATGGAGTGACCCATATGTACAAACATGTTCCATAAAATATCAGCTCTATGAGTCAGCAGATATTGTAGCTTTTTATAATGAATAAGTTATTATGTTATTAATGAATCACATTCTGGTGATGATTTATTCAGTTTAATTTGTGTTTGTAAGGAACCTGTTTACACTTAAAGTTGAGAATTGTTTTATTACTTATGTATTGTTTTTATTTATCGTACTTTGACCAAAGCCAAATGTAAAAGATTGTAGCAATATAGAGTAAATAATTGTACGATTTATCATTCGATTAGTCGGTTATTGTTTCAATAATCAATGACTAGTCGACTATTAAAATAGTCATTAGTTGCAGCCCTAGACTCTACACCATGGCACTAGCAGTGAGATGAAGAAAGCTAAAGTAACCAATAAATAATGTAAATACAGTACACTGACTAAAATGAAATATATATGATAAAATAACTAATAACTTTCATGTTTCATGCCTCTGAGTTTCCTGGTTTCACCCCTTGGCCATGTTTGCACAATTTTATTTATGTTCATTTATTTTACTTTGAAATGTGACCAGCAATGGCTTGTTTTAAGATTCACTAGGATTTCACTTAAGTGAAAACAATTGATATTATTTATTTTAATTGTATTTTTCTGTGTTAAAACCGTATTTCAAGATTGTGCCTTTTAGTAACACTCTACGTTTAAGTATCGTTAATAAATGGCTTATAATATCACATGAGTCATTATTTCAAAATTCCTCTCAGCTGTTAGTGGGCTTCACTACCCCTAGACTAAGCACGTTTTCTGCGGCAAACCCAAAAGTGAGTCATGGACAGCTGGTCAAAATAAATAAATACTTAAGTTAATGTCTCATGTTGGACTTGTCTTTTATTTTGAAATAAACTTTTCTTTTGATAGGCATGCTGTGAAATGCATGTTGTACAGGAAAATACATAGATTTATATTTTTTTAAATAGTATACATGTGTGTTGTTGGCAGCTATTTTTGAAAGATTAAATTTGGTTTGGTTGAATTCTAAAAAAGGTGGGTTGTGACTTAATGACCGTGGCAAAATGTGGGTCCCAGGGTGAAACCAGTTGAGAACCCCTGGTTTAAAGGATAATAAATGAAATTACTATTTAATGACAGTATTGGTTATTTACAAACTTTAAATAAAATAATAATAAAATAAAAAAATAATGAACAGTATTTCTGTTAATATCTCTTCTGTAGTACTTAGAGGTTGTTGTTTTCAGGGTACTACAGTTATTATTTTTAAGTTATTACTAATTAATGACATTAATACTGGATATTTATGAAAACATAAATCAGATAAAGTATCTTCTTAACTATATTTGCTGTAGTAAATAGAGAGCCCTAATAAAGACTGTCCACAGGGTTATTGGTGTTCTTGTTGACGCTTCCTTTGGGGGTGTGACTTTGTAGACGGTCCCTGCCCACTCCTTAGCTCATTAACATAAAGTGTGTTTTTCTGTAGTTTGTTCTCTGTGTTCCACTGAGTACACACAGGTTGTTCCACCTTTACATCGTCACATATTGATAGAGAAATGTGAGTGTGAATGAAGTGGGTCACCAGTTAAACTAGTCTCCAGTGTGTGTGTAACAGCGGATGAATGTGGTGAGTGAGTGAGTGAATGAATGAATGGAAACACACGGAGTGTTCTAACCTCTTCCTTCACAGAGCACACATCTGAAAACTCCTCCGTTTCTTCTTCTCCGCTTTTCTCCATCTTTGGAGCAAACATTCCGTCCCACACATGGTCGGGATGACGAAGCTCCTCCAGCACAGCTTTCCTCCTGCAGCCTTCATCATCATCATCTTCATCACTGTCCGTCTTACTCATACTCAGCTTCACTTCCCTCCTTAATATTTGTTCCTTTTCCTCTTCTTCTTCTTCTAGTTTAACGGTAGTCATCATCCAGCTCTGTCCGTCCTCCATTTCACTGCTTTGTTCCTGACTCTAGCTGGTTGCCAGATATAACCGACGATTCCCCGCATGAAATATGTTGAATATCCACAGAAATGCCCCAAAAACCATCCGTTCATCATCCAAATAAAACATAAAAATCACCTTTAATCAACGGTAAACTGTTTAATCACTAAGTTAGTTATTTTATAATCTCACAATGAGCGGGAAAAAACTCAACCTGGCAACCATTTGATTTCATTTTATTGAATCTTTTTTCATGGTAATGCAACATAAAATTGGTACAACAATCCAGCAAACACAACAATAATACATTCCATGAAAAGAAGAACAGGAGTAGGATGAAGAAAAAAATCTTATAAACTCCTCCCCCATTTACAACGCTCAACTTTTGCGCTGACGTCACAACCAACTTTTTTTTTTAGCAACTTAATTGACAAACCAGACAGAATAAATGTGTTTAATGGTGATTTAAGAGTGAATAAAGTAGTTACAGCCTGAAGGATTTGGTCTCTGGATGATTTAATGGATATCAGAGGAAATTTGTTGAGTATAAATTAATTTATGAATAAATTATTATTGGTTTGTTCTCAGAAACAATATATATTTTAGATTAATATTGTACGAGCAGTGAAAATAAAGTCACTGTGTAGATCATATTAAATCCAGAGTTGCTTTTGCCTTGTTTAAATATTTTCGTTGTTGTTTTTATTATTATTATTATACAGATATATATATTAAGGAAATTTCATTAATTAAGCAGGCATTGAACCATATGTTTTTCTTCTTCCTTTGAAAATAAATTCTTTTTTTTTTTACAAGTTATTAACTCTGATTTTAGTAAAAATATTCTGATTATATATTTGTGTTTGCTGAAAGCTAAAGAAAGTCAATTTAAACTGTTAAATAATATCTACACATGTAATGATTTCTTACATCAAATGTTTATCAAATGAGATCCTTTATTCGTCTCACAAGAGGAAATTTGCATTTCAGTTTCATCTCCATCCAAGAAACATTAAAACACAATCACATAAAACATGGAGGACAGGAGGTATATTTATATTTATAGTAAGACAGTTGAGCTTTGTTTTGTTTTTGTTTTGTTTACATGTAAGTATGGTACACTCAAAAGATGTAACCACATTTGATATTATTTTATAAGTAATTGTTTTGATGCCACTTATTATTATTATTATTATTATTATTATTATTATTATTATTATTATTATTATTATTATTATTATTGTGTACTTAGTAAAAGTAGTCCTTTGAAAATACTATTGTAGAGGAGCGGAAACTTCGGCACTATAGATTGCAGTTCCCCGGTTACATTAGTGTGGACTCACTTCCTGTTTCCGCTCATACGTAATCTGGGAAAAGACGAGTGTGTATCGTGGTTCCTACTCTAACACTCTACATGTACTTTACAGGTTAGTGCTTGGTTTAAAACAACTGTTAATGAAAGCTTTAGGCTTTGCATTACTTTATAAGTTACTTTGTTTTGATAAGTTGTGCAACTTGTGATGTTTTATAGACTTTAACAGCGGTAGAGCCGAGCCGCCTCGCCACGGTAGTCTCGCGATATTTAGTGTAATTCCCGCTATAGTTAAAGGTATTGTGGACGATGTTTAAAAAAAAAAAAAAAAAAAACGCCCTCTCCACATTTTGAAAAAAAAAAAAAAAAAAAAAAGCACATGCGCAACACGCCTACGTGTGCGGGAGAGCGTGCACGTGCCCCGGTTTCCTCGTGCACAGCTCTGTTTACAAGTTGGTGTGGACATCGGTCATACAAGCTTACCTTACAAAAGAAGATTTGCACTTTTCCCACTATGTCAGACTCGCCACCGGTAAGTGAAAATCTATTTTCAAAGGACCCGGTGCGCACCGGGCACGAGCACGTACGACGGCCTTTAGTAAACATGATTGACAATTAGGAGGACCAATAGTCTTGATGATCCACCCGGAAGCAAAACATCGTCTACAATACCTTTAATATAATGGAAATATAATAAGCAGTTGTTACATATGGTTTTGGATAACAAAAGATGAGTGAACATGGAATTGCACTTTATTTTGATTTAATTCATCATTGTTTCTACTGGATATTGAAAGCACTGAACTGTATTATTGTAAATGAGCTTCAAAGAGAGAATTAATATACACAATCTGGGAAAAGACATGTGCAGCGTGGTTCCTACTCTTATACTCTACATGTACTTTACAGACATTCTCTTTGTTAACGTGGACACCGTGCCAGCCGGGGCCCGTAACATAAGCACACAAATATGTTACAGATATCATTACAGGATTACATTTTTGGTCTGGATTCTGGTTTTCAGATTAAGTTTGTTATGAAGTAAAGTTTAATTTTTTATTTTGTAAAACTACATTTTTCATTCACAAAAGTATACATTTAAATCTGCTTTCACATTTTCTAAATGAGTTAAACATGTTTTTAACTCATTAAGTTTGTGGTCAAAAGTTTTAATTACAGTTTCCCCATTTCTTAATGTAATTTACATAATGTACAAATATTTTAAGTGCCAAAAAATACAAATATAATATAAAGACAGGGATACAAAGTGGTGGATTGAGCGGTGCTGTTCCAATCTACTCCCCGACAAAAAAATTAAACATGCTTGTGGCACACACACACAGCCTACTCAAAGGGTAAACAAACACAAAAATAAATAATTTTTTTAACTTAAATTTGCTAAATAAAAATCATTCTTATCTACAAATTCGATGAATCAATTAAATCGATTTTTTTGTCCAGCCATAGCTAGAGGCACAGGAGAGTAACTGAGTGTTGTGCTATTTACATAGAAACCTATAGCACATTAAAGCTGCAGTATGTGTAAATTTCTGGTATTACAATCAGTCATCTGTAAATGTAATAAGCAGTAATTACATATGGTTTTGGATAACAAAAGATGAATAAATATAGAATTGCATTCTATTTTGACTTTATTTGTCATTGTTTGTACTGGACATCGAAATGTATTGTAAATGAGCTTCAAAGAGAATTAATTTACACAATCTGGTAAAAGACAAGAGTGCTGTGTGGTTCTTACTCTTACACTCTACATGTACTTTCCAGTGTTTTGCAGACATTCTCTTTGTTAACGTGGTCAACGACCGGGACTCGTAACATAGGCAGGACCCTAAAAGCTCATCCTGTACATTGTTTTGGTTAAAGACTTATCTTTTAATATAACCCTTAGTAAGATAATGTACTTTCATGTGATTAACTGAATTTATAATGTTCATGTTTTTAAAAAAATATTTGAACAGATATGGACAAATCAACACGAAGGGGAAAAAACCCAAGATTTATTAATTATAAGATTATTATACGTTAATATTACCTTGTTCTGATTACATTTTCCTGCATAGTGAAACACATTTATTAGCTCTTATTAGGGGTGGGCGATATGGGAAAAACATCATATCACGATTTTTTATTTGTAAAATCACGATCACGATTTTTTTAATTCAAATCATTAAGACTAGTAAGTAATATTTATTTATATAGCACCTTTTACAGACAGGAGTCACAAAGTGCTTCACAATACATACAGTGCATACAATACAATACAAATTACAGTTACAGTCAAAAAAATATGATGGTCATAAAACAACTATTTTAAAGTTATTTACTAATAAAACAAATAAATTCACCTACTTAAAACTGTCGCCCTAAATGGGGAAAAATGAATAAAAGAAAATTTAAGACGCGGTCATTTTCTAAAAAATTTTAAAAATGTATTATTTTAGTCTGTCTTTTTACTTTGTTTAACTAAAGTGGTGTAGCATTAGCATCACTTGCTACATAACAAGGCATCATATCAGTCTAGTGATTTGTTTGTTATTGAGTAACACACTGCTAATAATAAAATCCTACTTTAAACAGTGTTTAAATGCCTCATTTCACACAGTTTATACAATCATATCCTTTATAAGATAAAACGTTACTGCTTTGGTTACATTAGGCCTGGGTGATATTACGGAGCGTACTTCTGACCTGTTTAAGCACTTAATAATTCTTTGGTGTCTGTAATGCTGACTAGTAGTGGTGCAACGGATCAAAAAACGAACGCTTCTGATCGTATCACGGTTTTGATTCACGGATCGGATCATTTTTCTGATCAGCAGAAAAAAAAGAAAAAGACCAGACAAATAACTTTACTCTCCATTTATTTGCTCCTGTACTCCTTCTGGCTTTTGTCTTGCAGGTCCGTGGGATCCTCAGTGTGGAGTTACAGAGTCTCAACAACTCTGTCTCCACCCTTTTCTCTGCACACACCCAACACAGCATAACGTGGATGGCTGTTCATCATAGGAATGGGATCCACACAAGGTTCCTGCTGCTTAACAGAAGGTTTTCCTTGCCGCCATGATGAATTCATGTTGGGTGTGGGATACATATGTATGTGTATATACGTATATATGCATATGTGTGTATCCATAAAATGAAGAGTCCGTCCTTAAGACTGCTCTACTGTAAAGTGTCTTGAGATACCATTGGTTATGATTTGACGCTATACAAATAAAGATTGATTGATTGATTGATTGATAGTAGAACACTTAGTGTAACATTTCTCTGCTCATTAAATACAAACAACATTTAACTTGAGGTGTCAATCCAATGCTTAAATAACATTTTTGGTCATATAAAGTGTAATATAAGGCATGATACATCATCCTTTAAACAGGTAATTACAGGTAATTACATACACATAAGTGTATGGAGAGAAAAAAACAAGTTATGACACCTTCTTTTTTAAACATGGAGAGTGAATTAAAAACTAGTTTATGTCCACATCATCAAAAAAATCAGATCTGAGTTTATAATTTACATTTCCTACAATAGTCAAGGATGGCCATCTGGACTAGAGCTAATATTTATTTAATAAGAGCTTTAAAAGACATGGATGGAGACATGACGACATTCATACAGGCTTATTACGCACACAGAACTGTTCCTTTCTCTGCCTCCCTCTGTGTGTGTGTCTCTCTCTTCAACTCTCACACAATCACACACAGATACACAGCCAGGAGCGTGAACCACACATGCGTGGGTACGGTCGCTCTGTCACACGCACACACACGGACGTCGCGAATGGAACAGGCTTCATCGAGGCATTACTAATAATGATGTAAAAAAAATAATAATAATTTATTCCGTCAACCAATCCACGGACCACGTGTGTGCCGAACCGTGGAGAGCGATCCGTGCCGATCATGGATCAATGATGATCCGTTGCATCACTATTGACTAGCAAATGGTGTGATTTGGCAGGGAAAAACCTTTGGATGTGCTGTGTATTGACCACAGACGGCACCGCAAGGGTTAAAATGTGAACTACAGACGGTTCTACAATCTCCGTGATTTGGGAGATCGTCATGTTTTAATCCTTAATGATCTAATATCGTCAGATCACACATCCTAAGCTCCTATACTATATCACCAGATACCACAGCACAGCTATCCTGCTCCCTCCTTATTTACTTTTCTGAACATCTAGTCCAGCTATGAACATTTAGTACTGCATGAAAAAGTACCTGGTATTTTAGAAGATGCAGGTACCTTTAATTAGGACATAAGGAAGTCCTTGTCCTTTTTCAGCTCCCTGTTGGTCTCCTCCAGGTCTACAATGTGGTCTTCAAGATTTTTAATTGTCTGTTGATCCTTCTTGGCTTGTTCTTTGAGTTTGGTAAACTCCAGAGTCCCTGTTGGTGCCCCTGTGCACATTTATTGGTAAACATGATTTTATGTTTTCAGACATTCATAGGGTTTATTGTGTAAATGATTCAGGTGTACGTTTGTAAAGATATATTAAATATAATAGACTTACATTGTTTCCTTGGTGAACCTTTAATGGTTGTCATTGAGGAGGGACCTCTTCTCTATCTTGTGGCTGTTCAGCTACATTTTCCTCAACCTCTTCCATCAGGTCCTGACTGGTTTCATTTGTTTCCATCTCTGCAACATGTGTTCTTTTACTGAAACCAGTTTCTATTTATATGAAGTTATGAAAAACAGCAAAAAACACCATTACATCTCAGCTACATTAAACTCATGGTCCTGCAGTTTATTTTCAGGAAGTAAGTCACGTGTATTAGGAGGATATCTGACGTTTAGAACTATCAGTGGTGTGAGATGTACAGTGGACGGTGAGGGAAACTATAAGTTCCTGGACAGGAGTCCAAAGTAATATTTATCCATCATATTGGCTCTCATTATGGTGAAATCACTTTTTATCAATAATTTACAGTTTTTTCCAAAAACAGAACACCTTTCTGTGTCTTTTTAAGCGATATACAGTATTTGTTGTGTGGATGGGAAGTAGCAGGTTATAGACCAGAAATGAGGGTATTTTATATTGACTGTTTTCTGTTTCCATCTTAACATATAATGTCTATGTTTCCACAGGAGAATCAACAGAAGTGTAAATGACATGGATGGAAGCACTGCACAACAACAGGTCTGTGTAGCTGCTCTCCACCTATTTTAACAACTGTACTGGCTGCACAACATGCTATATTAGCCAATCATACACAATAATGCTTTGGTCATTTTTTAATCCTTCACTTTCATAAAAACACAATCCTAATATCACACAGTAGTAAATGAAGTAAAATACACTTAATATGATGCTACTGATGTCTTTTGTGTGTCTTGTTGCTGAAATGTGATATAAATAACCTTGTCTTACGTTGCCTAAATATAAATCCTTCATTTAAAACCTGACTCACTGATCATGTGACAGTACATTTATCTCCCTGGTCCAGTATAAGAATTCATCAACAGTCAGACGACAACTACAGTTGTGTGCGAAAGTCAGGGCACCACTTTAAAAACAGCATATTTTATATATTTAAAAAGTTATATTCATATTTACTGTCTCTCTGGTATATGGGAAAAAAAGACAATATTGTCAGGAAACATTAATGCATAGTTACATTTTATTTTATAAATTGAACAAAATTACAAAAATGAAAAACATAATTTTGGCATGTGCAAAAGTCGGGGCACCCTACAGCATCAGTACCTTCAGTACTTAGTAACACCCCCTCTGGCAGATATCACAGCTTGTAAACGCTTCTTATAGCCAACAACAAGTCTCTGGATTCTATTATTTGGGATTTTTCCCCATTCTTCCTTGCAAAAGGCTTCCAGTTCTGCAATATTCCTAGGACGTCTTGCATGCACAGCTCTTTTAAGATCTACCCACAGATTTTTGATAATGTTTAAGTCGGGAGACTGTGAAGGCCATTCCAAAACCTTGAGCTTGCGTTTCTTGAAGTAGTCCATGGTGGATTTGGATTTATGTTTAGGATCATTATCCTGTTGTAGAAGCCATCCTCTTTTCAGCTTTAGCTTTTTTACAGATGCTGTGATATTTGCCTCCAGAATTTGCTGGTATTTAATTGAATCCATTCTTCCCTCCACCCGAGCAATGTTTCCTGTCCCACTGGCTGCAACACAACCCCAAAGCATGATGGATCCACCCCCATATTTAACAGTTGGCAAGGTGTTCTTTTCATGAAATGCTGCTCCTTTTTTTTTCTCCAAACATACCTTTGCTTATTGTGGCCAAAGAGTTCTATTTTAACTTCATCAGTCCACAGCACTTGTTTCCAAAAGTCATCAGGCTTCTGTAGATGTTCTGTTGCATATTTTTGACGTTGTATTTTATGATGAGGTCGTAGATAAGGTTTTTTTCTACAGACTCTTCCATGAAGGTCTTGTTTGTGCAAGTATCGGCGCACAGTGGAAGGGTGCACCACCACTCCTGAGTCTGCTAAATCTTCCTAGAGGTCTTTTGAAGTCAAATGTGGGTTTTGGTTTACCTTTCTGACCAGACTACGAGCTGTTCTCTCCGAGAGTTTCCTTGGTCTTCCAGATCTCTTCTTGACCTCCACAGTTCCCCTCACCTGCCATCTCTTAATTATGCCTCGCACTGTGGAAACTGCAAGCTGAAAACGCTTTGCTATCTTCTTGTAGCCCTCCCCGGCATTGTGGGCATCAATTACTTTCATTTTTTCTGTCTTACACAGCTTCTTAGAGGAACCCATGGTTGCTGAGTGTTTGTACAAGGTTTGTGGAGTCGCCGTATTTAAGAAACCCTCAAATTGGCACCAGCTGGCACTCCCTAATGACAATTGTTGACACATGCTTCAGGACCAATGAGCTGGTAGAGGTCTGAGCTTGTAAAAAGAATCTGACACTTTGAAACTCTCAGGGTGCCCCGACTTTTGCACATGCCAAAATTATGTTTTTCATTTTTGTAATTTTGTTCAATTTATAAAATAAAATGTAACTATGCATTAATGTTTCCTGACAATATTGTCTTTTTTTCACATATACCAGAGCGACAGTAAATATGAATATAACTTTTTAAATATATAAAATATGCTGTTTTTAAAGGAGTGCCCTGACTTTCGCACACAACTGTATAATGTAACAGTAATGATTTCATCTCCTTTGTAAAATCACCAGTTCTACAGATCAGTAAATGAACAATTATCAGTTGTATAATGATCCATGCATGCTTTAGAAAAGAAGGTACCACATACAATCATCACCATCAATCTATGATCAGCTGAATCTATACACATGATCAGTGTGAGTGAGTGAGTGATGTCAGTGTTTCTAAGGTGAGTGTGATATGATGAGTGAGTGAGTGAAGGACAATTGTTATTTGTTCATCTGTCTTTGTGAGTGGATCATTTCTCAATGACTGCTGTTGAAATCATTGATGTCTCATGTTATTTTATTTTTCTTTTTTTTAACCATTGAGGCCATTTTATGTCATTATATTCCTATGGAAATATTTTATCATCTTTAAAGTTAAGAAGCTCATCAACATGCTGATGAATAGTTGACTTATAACTAGCGTACTGTAGTTTAATGAGATTTGCAAAATGTGTTAATGTTTTAGTGTCAATATTAAGTTTTCAAACAGTGGCTGAAATAACAGGTCATTTATTTTATATCATTTTAAAAGATGTAACAAAAATGTTTTAAATAACAGCAAAGCATAACAACAGGTTACATGTATTTTATTTTTATTTTGCAGAAATTCTGTACTTGAATTAACTTAACAGTAGCATAACTTAACATCTGCATTGTTTCACCTCATGAATTAAATTCAGAGGGTCCAGCTCTGATAGTGGGGTCTCCTAACCCTCTTCCCTAATCTGTGACAGTATATTAAAAAATGTGTAATCAGATTACATGTTTTTTTATTATAAAAACGGGGATTATTTTGAGGGATTACATTTTAAAAGCAAGCAGAATATGCATCAGTGCATCAACACACAGTGCACGTTCACGACAACAAAAGAACACGTAAAACAAGCTGTAACAATCTTGTGATGACGTAAACAGCGCGGACACCGTGCGCTTGTCTGGAAACAGACCAACGTATCCGTGGACTCACAGAGCTGAAGAGTTTTCTAAACAGAGTTGATGGATCAGTACGTGTGTTTTATGTTTCTCTGTCACATCAACACTGTAGTACCGTGGGACCTCTACACAACAATCTGAAGCAGGGCACGTATGGCGTTATATTTGTGCCACAACTCTGCTGTCAGTGCACGTCTGAACTTTATCACGACTGTAAATGGTCCACGTTATAAAGATTATCTGTTGATTGGATTAAAAGTAAACCAGCGAGTTAAAGACATGTACACAGAGCTGTGTGTGCATCTAAAGAAATAAATATAACCAATAGAAGCTGATTTTTCATCAATAACCTTAATGCACTTTGTGTTTTAATTAGATAAAATATTTAATGTGACTCTTCCAACAGCTCAGTTATAGGCCTGTAAAACATTATTTAATGCATGAGTGAGGTCAGGTTAAACTATTTTATTTTATATTATGCATTGTTGGAATGTCCGTTCTAAATAAACATTTTCTTATTTTTAATTTATTTATTCTTTAAAGCATTAACATTAATTTATACAATTGCAATGTTTTAATTTTAGTGGTTTGTACTAGAGATGGGCGGTATTGACAAAAAAAATTATCCCGATAATTTCTAGTATTTATCACGATAACGATAAAAATCACGATTAATAAAAACTATGAATAAAAAAATTCACAACTTAGTGTAAACAGGTTCCTTACAAACACAAATATGTGAATACATCACTAGACACATTTAAAAAGGCTACAATAACTGCTGACTCAAACAGCTCATGAGCTGATATTTTATGAAATATATTTGTGCAAGTGGATCACTATTAGTGTTACTGTATGTAATTCATTTATTTCCTCACTTGAAATATTATTATTATTATTTAAAAAAAAGCACATTAAAATCACAAAATAACTTCAATAGTGTTTTTACTGATGATGAAATATAATTAAAAATATTGCATTTCACAAGTTGGGATGAATTAATAGTGACATTAGTTAATATTTATTTCACACAACGTGTGACATGTTTAGCTTTTATTCTTCCATACAAGTGTTTAATCTGATCATAAACAAATCAATGGCTCTGTGGTTTTATGACAGTAAAAGATGTTTTTTTTTAACTTGGTCTATTAGTCCTTATATGGAGTGGTTAGCGTTAACCCTGTCTGTGTGTCAGTGGGTTAGCTTAGCATAGTTAGCTTTAGTTGAGTTTCCAGTTTATAATCATTGCTACAGGTTCATCTCTGTCCCTGTGTTTGTAGAACTTTGGGTGGATCTGATGGAGGAACTTGGACTGGTTCACTTTTTTGGATGGTTGTTTGGTTTTAACCCAGTAGTGGTCCATGATGTATCACTGCAAGACAGCTTTTGGTAGCCGTGACAAACACCTCACACTCACACACACAGACGGTGGTGTGTGGGTGGTGCACGTCAAAGCTTCCGTAAACAACGTTCCGCTGGAACAAAACCAGTGAATGTAGAACCAGTGAAAGACACCATTATGGATGTACTCATACTGCCAGCTCAGGCTGTTCCAAGCTCACAGCAGGAATCCCCCCTCCCTGTCCCTTTTCTGGCACGGTAGAACGGACGTGATCACCAGCTCAACTCGGTTCACACAGAGAAACACATCATCTCGTTCATTTACGACACACATGGCATTACGTCATCATTAAGCGACTCTGTTCATACCTGTCAAGTTTTGGATTTGAAAATAAGGGAATTTTTCTGGCGTCCACTACGAGCCGTCCCACCCGCCCAACCAAGCTCCAGTATTTTATTTATTTTTTTCCGTAAAAAAAGATATATAATACAAAATAAATACTAATGAATAAAAAAACAAAATTAAACAAAACGTATGTCAAAAATAAAGTAAGATACAATTAAAAGGTATATATAAATTGTAGTGACAGTGATTATTCTGACTGCTCATTTTTAATTATTTATGTCATATAAAAATGTATGAGAACAACATTAATGTCACAGTCATCATATTTCCCCTCAGGGATCAATGGTTTACTGAATCTGATCCGGTTTATTGTTTAGGTTCATTTAAATTAAGTTTATCAAAACTTAATTTAAATGGTCCTGATGACGTCATTCTAGACCATAATGATTACACAAAAACAAATGGAGGCAAGGATGCATTAGTTATTTCACCACTAGGGGTCAGAATATTTGACAGTATCAGAAGTTATCATTAATCTACGATGTTTCAGACTCTACAATCCCTGGTATTGATGGTCTAGTACACACATTATCAGTGCTCCCCAGAACATTTACCCATAAAAAAACATTCCTTGCCTCACGGCGACAGCGTTTCATGTTGATTTTGTCCATTTCCGCGTTTAACCGTTTTCATTGGTCGATTCCGTGATTTATAGTTCCCTATTGGTGTTCAGCTGCAGCTGAGGGGAGGGACTTCACGTGTGTCTGTTTATGTCTGCAGCAAATGAAGTTGTCAATTGAAGCAGGCGAGGGGGAAAAACTAGAGATGAACCATAGATATATTAAGAGATGGACATGGTGCTGTTAGTATCGATACCTTTGCGAGAAAGTATAGTATCCAATACTAACTTTTTGGTATTGACACTTTATTTAGTTTTTTGACAACACTATTCTTACCAGTGGGAAAGTTCTTGACGATATATCTCTGCTAATCACGTCCGTGCATACAGCTCTGAGCAGATACAGTGCCTTGCAAAAGTATTCGGCCCCCTTGAACTTTTCGACCTTTTGCCACATTTCAGCCTTCAAACTTAAAGATATATAACAGTAATTTTTTGTGAAGAATCAACAAGTGGGACACAATCATGAAGTGAAACGAAATTTATTGGATATTTCAAACATTTTTAACAAATAAAAAACTGAAATTGGGCGTGCAAAATGATTGTGGATTACTGTGGACTCGTGGAGCATCTGTATTTAATACATGTGAGCAGTAAGTGTGTTTTGTGTGTGTGTCACTTAGACACTGTAGTTACATGTAGCCCTCCATTAACACAGACCTTTAATACATCACAACTGTACTTGGTCCACGTTATAAACATCATTACTCTGATAGAATTAAACGGTGTAATCACAGCTTCAGTGCATTTTTTGTTTTAATTAGGGCTGCACCATTTTCACAAAAAACCTAATTGTGATTTTTCTGACAGATATTGTGATTTCGATTCAATTTTACAATTTTTAAAAATATTTCATACATTTAAAATGCATATGTGTTTTTTTTTTTCCAAATTCTGTTTTCCACATCAATTTTTTAGAAATATGAATGAATTATTTCAGAAAATATTAGTTTTTAACTCCTGTAAGGAAACAAAATACTAATAAATTAAAAAAAAAAAACCTTAATTCCTTTTGAGCATAATTGTTTTAGTTTTGTTATGTAAAATAAGTTTGTAATATGCTGCTCAAATGAATAAATAAATGAAAAATAAAGTAGATATAATTAAAAAGAAGATATAGGTTGTACTGTGAGAAAACAAAATAAAAATGCAATTTAAAATAATGAGTAAAATACAATTAAAAGGTAGATATAAGTTGTAGTGACATGGATTATTCTGACTGCTCCTTTTTAATTATTCATGTCATATAAAGATGTATGAGAACAGCATTAATGTCACTATATTTACCCTCAGGGATCAATGGTTTACTGAATCTGATCAGGTTTATTGATTAAGTTTTGATCAACTTAATTTAAATTAACCTAATTTAAATGATCCTGATGACATCATTACAGACGTAATGATTAAACAAAGCTAAATGTGCAAACATCACGTGTAAGAAGTGTTTTTTCACCACTACAGGCTAGAATATTTTACAGTATCAGAAGTTATCAATAATCTGTGATGTTTCATACTCTACAATCACTGGTATTGATGGTCTAGTCCTCAACAACAGAACAACTTTATCCAGATCTTCTGTAGCTCTGATGAGATGTTTAAACACTCTGAGCAGGTGAAGCTGAGTAAAGCTGAGTCATGTTTTCACGGAGCACAGCAGCGCTATGAGAAACAGACAGAGCTTCACAGACATGTTAAAGTTAAACAGACACTGGTGGCTCTGATGTAGGAGTCAGTGATGATTTGTGTAGTTTTTTACCAGGTTAGACGGTGTTTAGGTGGTGTTTGAAACGACTACAAAGAGAGTTGGAAGGACATTTCTGCATAAAAAATGTTCTTTCCCTCACAGTGACGGTGTTTAAACCCAATTCTGTGAATTTCCGTTGCATTCACCTGAGGTCAGGTGTAGATGTAGTTCTACAATTAGACACTAGATGGAGCCCCAACATAAGTATTAGGTCTAAGCTCCTCCTTCCACTACTTTGACTGAAAATCTATTACACCTTTGTGTTTGGACTCTCAGATAATGTAGTGGAGGAGCTCAGAGATGTTGTTAGTGAGTGTCTTCAGATTTATTGAATTATTATGGTTTATTTTAAGCTCCTAAAAGCACGTATTTAAGTTAGAATATAGGTCATGTTAAAGTACACAGGCTGATTCCATGTTTATATGTATTTTGACCCAAATGTAAGTTAACTCTACAGCCAAAGGGTTTGGCTTTACCAGTTTGTTTGTTTAGTGACATCTTAGTCAAAATACATTAAGGTACTGTTTAATCCAATTGGTATAATATATATATATATATATATATAGTGATTTCATAGTATAATTTAGGTTAAAACAATGAAGAATAAAATCACAGACATGTTAAGAATAATAAATATTGGTTAAGAGTTTCAGATAAATACATTTACATAAATATTAAAATTAATAAATAGGTTTATGGGTAAAATACATTGTTACAAAGTTAGACTTTAATTAAAATGGATAAAATTTGTACAGCAAAGCACATGATTTAATTTTACAAATAGAAATAGTTAAACATTGTAGGTTGATTTAAAAACATTAATTATTAAATAACAGAAAATTAATTTATTTAATAAATAAAATATTTAAAATAGGAAAAGTTCAGGTGGTTCATTCTTTTAAAAACATTTGATTAGAGCTCATTCTTCCTTTCTCTCTTTTTCATCCTTTACTTTAAGGTTTTCAACCTGCTACAAAACCTACAACAAAACTGAATAAACCTTTAAAAGCTGAGTTGATTTCACGTCTTACTTGTTCTCCATCCATGTTCTTTCAAGCTGGACAAGCATTGTAGAAAATAAGCTTGACAAGTATCTCGTATGGTATTCTGCAAATTAAATATGATTTAAATTAATTAATTGATAAAAGAAGTAAAGGAAGTTTCTCACTTTCTACATTCATAAAAAAATAATTTATAAAAAGCGTGTGTGATTTCCCTGGTTTAATTCTATGGGACATGTGCATGATAAATGTGTTTGTTGGTGTATTTTTTTTTTTTTTACAAATTTCTATATTTTATTTTGTTTGGTGTATTTTTTTGTAATGTTTGTATTTTTGGAGTCATTGTGTATTTTTAAAAAAAAACAAAAAAGGCCAAGATTCACGGCTCTGCCCTGCAAACTCTATAAAACTTAGCAAAAATCCATGGATCTCTTTTGGTGTCCCACTTCTCGAGATGATCTGCAGCAACTTTGAACCCTGTCAGTGAAACACCCTATGAAAAGTGTGTTACAATAGGACATTTGTCTCATATTAAATCCTCTTCACTATGTAGGGGGCGCTAATGTGCCAATGCTCATTTTTCCACATTGAGCTGGTTTAGGGCTGGGGGTTTAACAAGTGATTCACAAATGTTTGTTTGGTTCCTTCTCTGTGTTTAATCTCTAACTGTTCTACAGGACTCTGGAAGCCAGAACAAAGTGACACCTCAACGTTCTCAGGACCATGAAGCTCAGCCACAACAAAGAAACAAATCTAAGAGAAAAACTTCAGAGCAAAGAGTTCAACAGCAGAGCCAAGCTGGAGTTAAAGCTAAACATACATGTGACCAGTGTGGGAAGGCCTTTACCAGGAAATCATCCCTCACTGAACATCAAAGAATTCATTCTGGATCAAAGCCATTTAACTGTGACCAGTGTG
The DNA here is from genome assembly GCF_900634775.1 of Gouania willdenowi. Taxonomy (NCBI): domain Eukaryota; kingdom Metazoa; phylum Chordata; class Actinopteri; order Blenniiformes; family Gobiesocidae; genus Gouania; species Gouania willdenowi. Next base: position 379,972 of record NW_021145033.1, on the reverse strand, counting down.
GAAAAGCTTTTATGCGGAATTCTATCTTAATAAGACACAAAGTCGTTCATACTGGAGTTAAAAAGTTTGAATGTGATGAATGTGGAAAGACTTTTAGTCGATCTGGAGACCTCAGTGTGCATGTCCTCATTCACCGTGGAATCAAATCTCACAGATGTGAACAGTGTGGAAAGACTTTTACAAAAAGATCATCTTTAACGAGGCACATGCAGACTCACTCCAGAACAGTGTTGTATCACTGTGACCACTGTGGGAAAATATATAAACACAAAAAAACCCTCACTGAACACCTGAGATCTCACACTGGACATGAAGTGTGTCCCTGTGACCAGTGTGACAAAGTTTTTACAACATATCAACGGTTAAAACAACACCAACTCAGCCACTCATCAGAAAGACCTCATAAATGTGACACATGTGGAAAATCTTACAAGTGGAAATTTAACCTTAATTTCCACCAACGAGTTCATTTGAAGAATGTTTTCAGATGTGATGAGTGTGGGAAGACCTTCAGCACTTCATCTGTTCACCACTCACATCTCTGTGTGGATGGAGACATGGAGCAGGAATCATCTTCAGATCCCAGCGACACACGGATGGTGACGACACCTTCTGGTTCCAGTGTTGGACTGAAGAACCCAGAGATCAGGCTGCACAGGATTCCAACATAAACCTGCTGTCAGCTGGAAAATGGACACCAACAGTTCAGGAAGTTGTTATTGTTGATAGTGTTTAGTTATCTTTTGTTTGTGTCCATAGTTTAATGTTCATGTTGTTGCTGCCTGTTGGTATGTTTGACTGTTTATTGTTCCAAAGTTTATTGTTCAGTGTTTTAAATAAATAAATGTGACACATTGATTCCAGTGCTCATTGTTTTTTTTACACTGTGATTTTCTTCCTTTGAATCATCACTGAAAGCGTACAAATATCAGGCAATTTAAAACGTGTATTTAATCAAAATCATAAAAATGAGACAATACATTTATTAACAGCAGCAATGTTCTGATAACAGGATGCTAAAAATGTATTATTTGCTACTGTAATGTAGGAAAAAGGGGTGGGACTAATAAGTTATACTTCCACCCACTCCCTTTCAAACACAAAAAGTATGTGTATGCAGTAATATATGGAATGTTTTTTGTTTTTTTTTCTGGAGGGAAGCTATCTGCATCAAATCTTTAGTTTATTGTAATATTGTTTCTTGTATTATTGCTTATTTTTTGTGTTTAGTTGGTACAGGAGGAATAGTTCATTCAACTGTAAGTTTTAAGAATTAAAATGCATTTACAGGAAGAGAGAGAGTGATTTTAGTCTTAGATTATCACAAAGGTCAGAGGTCATGATAACCACAAAGAACACAAACATCTTTTAGAAAGAAAAACACAGTAAAAAGGTTTTTCTAATAGATTATAAACAGTTCTTAGAATGTTCTGTAAGAAGATGATTTGACGATTAGAAGAAGAAGAATTCTCTTCAGAATCCACCAACATGTAGGAAAAGCTTGTCCATCAGGAAGAACAGTTTCACTGTGTTGACCAGCGTTCCTGGTTTACTCCTTCAAAGTAACTAAATACTCTTGTTCTGTTGAGCAGCTACACTCACCTACTTCATCAACTCCCAATCCTCTCAGTGAGAGGGGAATTAGCTCAAATGGTAGAGCGCTAGCTGCTCAAAGGCAGGGGGACAATTTTTACACTCCCTCACACAAAGGAAACGATGCAAAAAGCAATAGTGAAATATCATAGACAGTGTCACCTGTACCTCTATATAGATATTTATGGTGTATTTTAACAGAGTCACTAGACGTGCTCCTTGCTGTGAGCAGGACTCAAACCCACAACCTGCTGCCAACACAAAGCCTGGGTCACACACACTCACACACCAGGATAATAATATTATTGTACCTGTGTAAGTGAGAGGTGTCCACATCCTCCAACTGTGTTTTTCTAACTGTAACATATCAGGAAAATGTTTTTTTATAATTTTACATTATCAACTACATTATAATTATGTTTTTGTTTAAGATGTGCTCTTGTATTAATATGTACTTTAAGATTAAAAGTGACAGTTAATGTAGTCCACCATCAAATATCTTTATTTGCTCTGGTTTGCAAACTGGACATTTCAAAAGGGTAAAAAAAAAATACAAATAAAAATAACAGAAGATACTTATGTAAGAACTTTTAGAAAATAAAAAACAGTAATATTTATTGAATTATGTCGATCAAAGTGTAATAAATGCAGTTTTTTAAAAAGGAAAATAATTCACTATAATGTACATTATACTGTTGTCATGTTTGTGCTCATCTTCACAAATTAAGAAATAAAAAACTAAACTTAGACTTTAGATAAATAAATGATAAATTGACAATTTAAGAATTACATATTTTATTGTGTAATGTTCCTTCATGCACCATTATCTTTCCTCTTTCTCACTGTACTGTGTACAGGACCATGTGTGTGTAAATATCTCCTATTGTTTATTACCCTGTTTATTTATCTACTGCTGCTGAAACACTGCAAATTTCCTCTTTGTGGGACAAATAAAGGTTATATTGTTTTATCTTAAATGTAACGCTTAATGATAAATTAAAAATATACAGGTATAAAAATATAATTTACTTGTGCAAACAATGCAAAAATAAAAATCCCTATTCTTTCCCTATTTCCACATCTTAACTACAACTGTTAAATAGTTGTACAATTTCCAACTAAAGTTATATCTCTAAATATCACCAGTAGATGAGCTTGTGTTTATGTCTTGTTTTGTGCAGTAGTTGATGTTAGTTTGTCTTAAAACACTTAAAATCTATTGTTCTTATCTTTAATGAACTGAAAGCAGTGTTTACCATGTAAATCATCTTTTTCTGTATTCAGTAGACATTATAAATGTATCAAACACTAGCCTACGCCTTAAGAATATTGTTGTCTTTATTATAATAAATAATTAGTTATTTTTACATAAACAAACTGTTTGGCTCAGTGTAACACCCAATGTAATTTAGTTTTGCCTTAATTTATTCATCTTTAGCAATTGATTTGCTAATTGATTTACATATATATCTGACATATAATAAATATTAGAACTAAATTTTAAACTTTTTACTTATATGTTAAAATTTCTGGAAGACTATTCTCTTCTGACTAGTTATAACAGGATTTGTAAATATCTCAAATAACATCGTCACAGGTAATAATATTAACCAGAATCAGAATCAGAAGTCCTTTATTTATCCCAGGGGGAAATTACTTACGTTACAGCCGCTCAACAAATATTACAAATAAAAAGGATAAATGTTGAACAAGAAGAAATAAAGAATAAATGTTTTAAAAGTACATAATTAAGTAAAAGGCTGTTAAAAATAAGGATTAGATACAGACACATTACAGTAGTAAAAAATAAGATAAATAATGTGACAGTGAGGTATCAGCTACCCTGATAGCAGTGTGTAATCCCCACTAGTTCTATTTACTGTAATATTACCAGTGAAAACACCACCCAATAGTGGAGAATAGGGTCTTAAGGACACAACAACTCTGTGTTCCACAAAGAGGAAGACACTGTTCTACATTTACACATTTATTAGAGGAGTAATTACTAATGGTACAACTTCTGTTTTATTGATGGACAATGGTATAATATGATGGAGAATTGTAGTCAGTAAAAAAAACAAATCTGTTTTCCTTAATTTGTTCACTAAATTTCTGTAAACAATTGTTCTAATGCAGTGGTTCCTAAACTTTTCACAGTCCGTACCCCTTCAAACATTTAACCTGAGGCCATGTACCCCCTACTCCTGTACACTATAATGTAATGCACTGTTTTTTTAACTTTGGGGTCGTGATCCCATGTGGGGTCACCTGGAATTAAAATGGAGTCCTCTGAAATGTCTAATAATTTATGATTTTTTTTAAAAAAACTGATTAAAATGTATTTTAAAAATGTTTTAATTATTATTTTTCAAATCATAACACCACACACAAAACAAACTTAAATAACTGTATTTTATGCTTTCACTTAAACAAATTTAATCTACATAAAATAAAACGCAGTATAAAAATATCTGAGCTGACGCATCTTGTCACATTGTGTCCTAATCCTCACAACAACAAACATTATCAAAAGATAATTCTAGAAATAAAAGAAAAAGAAAATAAATGTGTGTCTTTGTAGTTTTTTCATTTCAGATGTGATTGATCCACTGAAGCAGAGGATGAATGCTGTAACCATCACTGCTGTGTTACACATGGACCAAAGTTTCCTCTCAGCCTGTTGTTAATAGAAATAAAACACTTTCTCATCTGCTTTGCTTCACTTCATTTGGGGCCAACATTGTTGAATTGATTGATCACCACATTTGACTCGACACAGATATACAGTATGTATGAATAACGTGCTTCATTAGAGAAAATAAGACACAGAGTATTAAGGAAATGAGTGTTTTTCTTCCTTTTTAATGTAATATCTTTATGTAGGTCAAACAGTCAAACATTGTTTTGGGTAGTACATGTGAGTGACATATATAACATTCTGTCAACTGGACCTTCCATGCTGTGGTTGGTGGGTGGGTGGGATCAATGTGTGACAGAGGGACATGATCACATTCACTATTCACTGTACAGTCTTATCTTAGTGCTGTATGTAACATTACTGGTGGTGTTACTTTGAGGGTCAGTAACTATCAAGGCTATTGTCTGCATCTGTAGGGACGAGGAAACGCTGAAAAACTCTAATACAACCATTTTCAAGTCCATGTACATCCATCGTATGAATGTAGTGTGTGAGTGAGTGTTGGTGGTGGTCAGAGGGACCGATGGTTCACTATGGTAGCCTCACTTCTGTCAGTCTGCCCCAGGGCAGCTGTGGCTACAATAGTAGCTTACCACCACTGTGTTGAGTGAAAGAATGATGCACATCAATGTAAAGAGCTTTGAGTGTCTATGAAAAGCACTAAATAAAATCTAATGCATTAATATTATTATCCACAGGTATCCATGAAGTTACCGTAGTATTGTAGTTGTTGTTAATGAATTCAACCAGGACTCTAAGCTATGCTTTATGACGACTGTGTCCTCTAGAACTAAAGTATCCTCTTTACCTGTCCGTCACTCATGTTAAAGTTGTGCCAACTAGCAAACAAATCATTAATATCTTTATATTTTAACTCACTTTCAAAGTAAAAATCAATAAAACAGATGAATATCCAGCACTGTGGATGATGTCATTGTGATGAACTCTGACCCAGAACCAGTCTCTGTAACTCACAGTGTGAGATAATAAGTAAGTTACACTACGAGATAATTAAGTTACAGTTAGATATCATTTTTTTTTTTCATCCATGTCACCTCCAGGGCTCCATATGTATTAGTGAATATTTTTGAGATAAATCTCTCCTCATATAATGAATGGAGCTTTTTTAGCTTGTGTTGGTTAAAGCTGTTTATAAATCACCACCAGAAAATAACACTATTTTTACTAAATAGTTTATTTGTGCAATACCTCTGTGAACTGTAATTGTTTATATTAATGTGTGTTCATTACTGAAATTTATTTAAGATAATATTAAATCTGGAAGTTTTGCATCTTTTTACATAATGAAATATAGTAAAACATTGTAGTCACAAGTATTTAAATTCAAAATAATAATCTTTAATCTGTATCTTGTTTTTGTGCAATGCTTTACTATAATAATATTAATTACTAAGATATTTAAATAAGCTTTTATTTACTTGTTTGTGTTCTTTTATATGTGTATGTGAAACATTTTTATCACAAGTAAATAAAATGTCAAAAAAGTAATTTTGCTCATGTTTTCTCCTCATGTAAAGCATCTTTGTGGATATGGTGAAGACCACTATGTAAGTGTTAGAAATGATTCTGATAATAATAATATAACAATAATGTAAATGTCAAATACGTGGTATTAAAAATATAAGAGGGCCAAAATAAAATCAGTCCTAAGGCACCAGAGAGGTTAGGGTCAGCACTGCCCGTCATTCTTTGGTTATTTCGTTAAATTAATTATCTTCATTTCTGTCATGACATTTCAACCAAAAACTTAAAAAGTGTATCTGCAGAAAATCCAACATGACATGACATCAGATAATTGCTGTCGCTCTCCTAGTAGTTTTTTTTTTTTTTTTTCAAGCAATACAGTTAAAGTCACGTGTTTAGCCAACCAGACACATGGAGAACGTCATTTACGCTTTTTCTTCCGTCGACAACAAGGCGGATAATGAACCACTCTTTCTTTTTGTGCTCAATGTTCAAGTATTTCGTGATGACATGAACATCGTAACATTTGTCGATGGTAGATAGTACCGAGATAGAGAGCGGGAAAAAGTGGGGCGTTTAGTGTCCGTCGGGACATTAGCCAATTATAGCCGATAGAAACCATGGGACGCATCCACAGAGGTGTTATTTACTGGCTTTTATTTTCTATAGAGAATGAGACCTCTGATGTAGAGGATGTTCTCAGTCACAGCTTCTCTCTGTGGTTACTTCATGTCTTTGACATCATGAAGCCTGTCATTGTTTGATGTTTTCTGATGAAATGATAATGATAGTATAGCATTAGTATGTATTATAGCACAATTTACAACTGTTCAATAATTAACTTGTTTTATTTGCATTATTAGGTTAAGGTATGCTAATAGGACAAAGAACAAAACACACACATACACTAACACAAAAAGTACAAGTACCTTAAAAAAAATCAAACAAATTTAAGTGGATGTGATAAATGACTTTAACCCCAGTTTAAATGTAATTAATCCAGCCTCACTCCATTACAGACCAGACTTTATCTTTAAACTATTACCACCATTGTGTACAAGTTAAGTCTATATATAAAGCACATTTAATCACTGCTTAGGCTGATAAAACTAAAATAAAAAAGTATCTCACACACGCACACAGGCGCACACACACACACAAATCACACAAACACTGGCCCGATTTATTTCCAAATTGAACTTAATTCTGAATTAGGTGGCTGGTTTGTTCTGTTTTTAAATCATTAAATAATTCCTCTTTTTTCTAAACAGTTAACAAAACTTAAATTGGCTTTAAGTTAATTCTGGTTGTTCTGTACATGTGCAACTTCTGGTGATGACACACTGGGTGATGACATAATCCAAAATGGCGGCCCTGAATAGAGCCGACACTATTTAATAAGAGCGTTTTTAGCCATGAATATAATGAAAAAAGGGAATGGACGGAGGCATAAACATGCTGACATTAACACGGACACATGGACTTATCACACACATGGAGATCAGCCAACGGAACATATCCAAGCAGCAATAATAATAATAATAATAATAATAATAATAATAATAATAATTATTATTATTATTATTATTATTATTATTATTATTATTATTATTATTGAAGGGTACATTACAAATGTGGACAATCTGATACCGCTTTTGTTTTGTAATGTTTCAATGACTTCAATACATTTTTAAGATCAGTTTTAAAAGCTTTAAAATTTGGAATATTTTAAAAATTTATTTTTTCTAAATATCATCAAATTGCTACATACAAATTCCGCATTCTTGTCCTTCAAAATAAAAGCAAATGTAACCAAATGCTAATCAAAGCCAGGTATCACAGTGTGTGTGAGCAGCCAATCATCAACTCTTTCCTAAAACCTCTTCACCACAGAACAGGAAAAAAAGACGTGTTGTTGACTTTCATTATTAGTTTGACTAAACATGCAGCTGTAATCATCCCTATTAAACCAAATCATTAAAAATATATTTACATGGATAAACATCATTCATTGTTTTAAAATTAATATCTTTCATTTTAGGAAATAAAGGAAATGATAAATATTTGTCTTAATTTTTAAAATATATGTTTTCTAATAGTTTGAAGATAATATTTGTCTCTTTACTTGAAGATGAAAACATTGTTTAATAAATAACAGTGTCTAAAAACAATAACTTCCAATGAACAGTTTATTGATCTTTGTGGATACTGATGAATACTGTAATATTCCTTTAATGAAATGAATCAAGGCAATAGGAATAGCCCTGACTACTAATGAATGTTGTTTCTGAGAACATTTATCTTTAAAATCACAATGATTGTAAATATTACCATTGTCATCCATTAAATGTATTATTGTCCCTTTTCAATCCAATCTTTAAAGAATAAAGTTTTCCTCTTGTATAAAATACAGCTGTTATTCCAGATTGTAGCTTTATGTGGACTGAAGTGGTGCTTCTAAAGCATTTCATAATATAATAACACCTGCATATGATCATGTGATCACTTAAAGGATGAAAATCACATGTTACCTATCAAGTTTTGGATTTGAAAATAAGTGAAATTTTCTGGCGCCCACTACGATCCGTCCCACCCGCCCAACCAAGCTCCAGTATCCTTTATATTTTAAGATAGATGTACAAGAAATTTAAAATATCCACTTGTCAACCACTTACTAAATACAATTATGTGATCTGATAGGTCGACCTTTATTAACATTAAAATACTGTGAACATTCCTACTAGGGCTGGTGATATGGACCAAAACACATATCTCATTATATGTTCTCTAAATGGTGAAATATGATATAAATCTAGATAATTTTATCAAATAAAGTCTAATCAGAAAGAAAATTCTGGGTTAAATTTGCTGATGCAAAATGTTACACAGTGACATTTATTAACAAACAGATGATCAATATGTGTCACTCATTAATCATCTAACTGAGCTTTACATGTTGTTTGAGAAGTAAAAGCAGCGACTCCTAAAACTAGTATTTTGATACATAATGTAATATATATAATATATTATTATATACTGTATATATATTGATATATGAAATATAGTTTTCTATATCACCTAAATAGAAAACTCGATACATCTTGAATCTCGATATATCGTCCAGCCCTAATTCCTAAATTATAAAACAGTTTAAATAAAAACATAAATGTGTATATGAAGCACATGTGTTTATTTATTATACATACAGTTCACAAACAAGTCAACACGTTGTACATTTACTGTTCATTTCACGTTGCTTGTCTTTAAGTTAAACATTAACATTTTATTTTCATTATATATTTAATTATAATTTCTCATACTCACTCATGTGGTTCTCTGGTATTCACTAATGACTTATTAGACACATTTGTTGCAGACTTTACATCTTTTTAAACTTTTTGAAAGGAGTGTATATATTTGTGGCGCTTGATTTTTCATGGTGACTTACGTCGTTCCTTCCGCTGTGGTAAACGTTAAAATCTCAGTTATTAATCTAACAGAATATGTAACTGTGTCCCATCCTGATGGTCTTTAGGAAGATAAACACTCTGTCACATTTTACAGCGTATTTACACCAGTTCTTTGTTTTTTTCACCAGAACGTCTTCATTCATTGTCTTTTTTCTGAGATGTTTCTGGGTTTGTTGCCACTCAGGCTTCTCTTTTAGTGCCTGCAACACTCCCAGAGCTTCCTTTCCCTCCTAAAGCCTTGTAAAGACATAAAATAGATTACATAGATTACTACCTGCCAATATAAATGTTGTTCCATTTTTAGTTGTACAAAAAAAAAAAAGAATCATAAACATATTAAAGCTGTTAGTAAAATGATATTCTATAACTAATTACATGAAAAGATCAAAAACATAAATCAAGGTTTACTTGAAATATAATGGGTAATTCAGGGAACCTTGGCTTAATGGTTTTGGATGCATTGTTCTTTTTATTATGGTGTGAGTGTGTGTTTGTGTGAGTGCAAGAAATCTGTTAAATGATCTGATACATTTACTGTTTTTGCTGATTTTGACTAATATATATTATGGAGCTTGTAAAAGTTCCACCAAAAACATATTATTATTATTATTATTATTATTATTATTATTATTATTATTATTATTATTATTATTATTATTATTATTATTATTATTATTATCTCCACTACAGTTGAAAACCTTGAATCCAACAATGATGTAAACTAAATCACTCCTAACGGTACTGTATTGGTACAGACAATGACACTGATGGTGACAGAAGTGGCGACACAAGCACTTTAACCATAATCCTTGAGAACAATGATGACCTCAGCGAGGACAGTTTCAATGAAGGTCTGTGTTAAAAGTGGGAACAATTCCAGAGTAATGTCGTAGTTCTGATTTGTGTACATCTAAACCAGTTTAAATCTGTAATGATACTACATTTGCCTCCGTCTCATGTGCCAGAGTACATTGTACTCAGTACCAAGGAGGGAGAGAGGGACTGTATCAAGAGTCTGCCCTGTATCAAGCCTGCTCAGTGGTAAGAACTGAACAGAATTGTGTCCTAGGCAATGGATGAGCTGTGTTGCATTTATATCTGTATCTATACCAGAAACAAATCTGTGACTGCAGGTGACAGATAGAACACATTTTTGTGGAGGTACGTCTTTTAAATTAACACATGCCTTGAGATGCGTTTAAAGTCCCTGGGAACAACCCAGAAATGTCATTAGTAAAATATCCCCAGACAACCCAGAGACCACATAAAAACAAAAGAGGACATGTTTAAAACCAGACGTATGGTCACCATACATGTCATCATTATTTAGTAAAATGCAGTGTTATAGTTTGGTCACATGGGAGAGATTTATATAGTTTTATTATTATGAACATATGGAATTTTGGTGTTGTTTACCATATCTGCATTGAAAAAGGAACCTTGGGATGAAATATTATTGAGAATATATTTTCCAAAAAATATAAAAAATAATATTAATTCACTCAGGCACATCTGTAACCATTACACACCCAGAAACACAATATATTATGACTGTAAATATCATGTCTGCTATTAAAAACTGTATATTACAATAATTAGCATATTAGCACACACTTAGCTATAATAGAGCTTTTCATCTGTAAACCCTTCTTAGAAACCAATGATCACACAATGTGTTGGCTGTTATCTCACGCTACGTGGTGACTATTGTTGGAATTGTCCCTGTATAAATAAAGTTTCATTGAATGAATATGTGACCTTTGACAAATAAACAGTGGTTGCAAATATCAAACTACTTATGTGTAACTCTATTGTAGTCCAGTCATCACATTTATAAACTATCTTAGTCATCTAGGATCTGTGCACCCTCAGAAAATCAGCTGCTCACATTATTTTGACCTGAAATCATCTGATTTTCCACCGTTTGTAATTCTTCTCCAATCTGCATTGACTCCTCCCACCAGAGCGTCATGTTTAAGGAAAGAAGAAAATGAAAATGGATAATTTATTATTCATTTTATTTATGAGTTAAAAAATGCAGCTATATTCTGAAAATGAAAAAATATTTCTGTTAATGAATTTTAAATTGAATTATGGTACAGATATACTTCCATAGTTTATACAGTTGACGTAGCGTTCTTATTCTCTATTACAAGTTCACAGAGAAGCTGCAGTGTTTGCAACTGTCGTCACCTAAAAAAGACAAACAAACTAAACAATAAATAATGTTACCATTGTTATTTTGATTATTGTGATTTTAAAACCAATCAGAAATACACCGTTTTTATCTGTATTTGGTTTTTCTGTTTTCCTGTTTCTGGTTTTAATTAATAATAATGAAAAATTAAAAAAATAAATCAGTTTTTTCTATTTTTTGATTTGGTTTTGAAACAAAATAACCAAAGAATGAAGGGTACATGGATTCAAACATGATCTAAATCATGTTAATTTCTGAGTGTTGTTATCTGTTGATAACGCTCTTGGTTCAGTTCATTAGTTCTAACCTGATAAGTTAATAATAAATGAGTGTTCAATGAACACGCCCTCTGAAGCTGTTTTGATGCACGGCACTGCTTCTCTTTAAACTCTTCACCACATTGTCCTTTTTGCTTTATTCCAGCCAGGAGAGGACCCTGGGCTATACCTGGAGAAGCAGCCTCTCTCCTCTCCACTGCTGGTTTTTGATGGAACATCCAGCTGTGTCGTTGTGGGAAACATGCCTGTGAGCACCTCCCCCAGGAGGAATTCTGGGAATCAATGTTGATATAGATGGAATACTACTACACTCTGCACTTAACACACCCAAAGTGTGTTGCCACGGTCCTCTCTGTCATTCAAACCGAGGTCATTGGTGATGCCATCCATGATCAAGATGCTACTAGCACATATAGGAAAGCAATCGCTGAATGGAAATCATTGGTTGAAAAATAGGTGAATGTCAAGCAGCATTTTGTCAGGTCTGTTGTGTTTGTTTTTGTTTGCAAAGCCTTTGAATAAGTTGTTTTGTGCCTGACTTGGCTAGCTACGCCACAAGTTTTCCCTCAGTGTCCTTAGGTCTCACATGTTAGATGGACCTTGAACTGAGACATGTTTGAATACTTTACATTGTAGTGTTGCACAAATGTTTGATCATTTTGTTTTTGCCTTCTTCACGTGACAAATCACAGCACTTTATACAGCAGCATATTATGTGTTTTGTTCATTGCTGTTTGTTTTGCTTTAAAAAAAAGTCTTAAATTGTCTTAAATTTGACATAAAAAGTGTGCAGCAACCACTGTTTCTGGTGTACGGTTCATACTGTTAATAAATGTTGATGGTACTCATACTCCTGGTTGTGATTCTGATAAGATGTTTATTCTAAGAACAAAAACTGGTTTTAAGGTTTTGGTTTTAGTTTTAATATAGATTTAGGTTTATTTCAAGATGAGTCAACTTGTATCAAGAAACAGCTTAATCATTTTTCACTAATACTGAGTCATTTTTTACTTAGATTAGTTGTTTTCTTCTTGTTCCGAAGCTTTCATTTGCATAAATTAAAAAAACTTTTTTACTCAATAATTATTTGCTTATAGTCAGTATATTTAACTTATTATTGTGCTGTAGGAAGTTTGATTTTAAGTAGTTTAATCTAATAATCTTCCATTTCTGCTTATTTTAACCCTTTAGAATATTTATCAGGATCTTCTTATTTTAAGATTTAACATCTTTTTTCAATATTTCTTGTTTAGTAAATTTAACTTGCTGCATGAACAGATAATGTCTCTTGTTTTAAGAATTCTCCTCAAATGTAGTGTTTTTTTCTTATATTTTATCTCTAATTTACAGCAAAGGCTTTGTTTTAAGATCAAATAGAGAGCAGCAGCTTTTCTGGGACAGTCCACAACAACATTAACTATGATATTGGTCAACAAATGAACTCCTCTGTCCTGTTGGTTAGGACAACGTGTCTAACAATAAAATCCCATCATCACAGAGCTTCATTTGGACATTTCCTGATTAGCAATCATTTATTAGCTTTAGGTTTGGACCAGACGTGGGCCACACAATACTCAGTCTAGTATTGTCACACCCCAAAGTAAACGCTCAAAATGAAGGAACAACACACAAAATAATAGCAAAACTGAACAAAAGGACAATAAAAGTACACAAATGTACTGTACAGTTTCACAAAATGACCATAAATATGCACACAAAAAATCTAGAAAATGCAACAAAAAAACATGAATAACTCATTAAACACAAAACAAGAAGAATACACAAAGACCCTGTCCTCTGAAGCTGGATTTCCTCTTCTCTCTCTCTCTCTCTCTAACTTCCTGCATTTATTCAGTGTGTGCTGTACTCAGACGCTGGAAAACTTCTTACCAGGCTAAATCACCATGGTCACTTAGGCTGAACACCTAACCTGGTCTGTAGGTGTTATATTGTATTACAGTGCATTATTCTAAATCAGGGGTCTTCAACGTTTTCCAGGCCAAGGACCCCCAAACTGATGGAGAGATGGAGCGGGGACCCCCTACTTATATATATTGTTTAAAATTGTGTTTTATATTAAACTGGTCCTATAGTGCCATGTATAAATGTACTATTGTGCATTCAATGGTAAGATATTCAAATAACACACAGGTTTATATATTCTTGTTTTTAGTTTAAACATGTGCAAGGTACAGTGAGTAGGGTGGCCATGCCACTGCCATTCATAAACATAACATAACATAATAAACGGATACCTGCCAAGATCAACAATGTCCGTCAAATTGCATGTAACAACATTTTGCATAAAAGCTGTTCAAATGGACATTTTTGTTCAACATAAATGTGGAAACGAAAATTATTGATGCTTGTTAGTGCCACTGGCATGCATAAACATAACTGTTATCTTGCATACAATACTGAACTATTAACATAATTGACAGATTCATGTTTTAATTTTAAACATACATGTAGTATGGGCAGTGAATCCTCAAACCAGCTATAAATGGCATACATTAGTCACTAATGTATGATGGGACAGGTGAATGAACCAGTGCCCAGCTTGAAAGAGCTCCTGTGTGTCGATGAACGTGTGCATTGCTGACTGAAAGACATCTTCTGCCTCCATTTATCTGTTCACTACAGTGTGTTGGATTCATGTTAATGTGTATTTAAAGACATTTCAATTTATTGAAAAATTTGCCTCCTCCATGAACCGCCACCTTAACGTGGTGGAGGGGTTTGAGTACCCGAATGATCCTGGGAGCTATGTTGTCGGGGGCTTAATGCCCCTGGTAGGGTCTCCCAAGGCAAACAGGTCCCAGGTGACGGGTCCGACTGAGAGCGGTTCAATAGCCATATATGAAAGACAAAAATCAAAGGCAGTTCACGTCGCCCGGATTGGCGCTACCGGGGCCCCACCTTGGAGCCAGGCCCGGGGTTGGGGCTCGAGTGCGAGCGCCTGGTGGCCGGGGCTTTGCCCACGGGCCCCGGCCGGGCAGAGCCCGAAAGGACGACGTGGGCCCGCCCTCCCGTATGCCCACCACCCGCAGGAGGGATCATATGAGGCCGGTGCAGTGTGGATCGGGCAGTCGTCCAGGGCGGGGGCCTTGGTGATCTGATCCCCGGCTACAGAAGCTAGCGTTAGGGACGTGGAATGTCACCTCTCTGGCGGGGAAGGAGCCTGAGCTTGTGTGCGAGGTGGAGATGTTCGGACTAGATATAGTCGGTCTCACCTCGACACATAACAAGGGCTCTGGAACCAGCCTTCTTGACAGGGGTTGGACTCTCTTCTACTCTGGAGTCGCCAATGGTGAGAGGCGCCGGGCCGGGGTGGCTATACTTCTTGCCCCCCGACTTAGTGCCTGTACGTTGGAGTTTACCCCGGTAGACGAGAGGGTAGCCTCTCTCCGCCTTCGGGTGGGGGGACGGATCCTGACTGTTGTTTGTGCCTATGGGCCAAACAGCAGCTCGGAGTATCCACCCTTCTTGGATTCCTTAGAGGGAGTACTGGAGAGTGCTCCTTCTGGGGATTCCCTCGTTCTGCTGGGGGACTTCAACGCTCACGTTGGCAGCGACAGTGAGACCTGGAGGGGCGTGATTGGGAGGAACGGCCCCCCTGATCGGAACTCGAGCGGTGTTTTGTTGTTGGACTTCTGTGCTCGTCACAGATTGTCCATAACAAACACCATGTTCAAGCAAAAGGGTGTTCATATGTGCACTTGGCACCAGGACACCCTAGGCCGCAGTTCGATGATCGACTTCGTAGTCGTGTCATCGGACTTGCGGCCGCATGTCTTGGACACTCGGGTAAAGAGAGGGGCGGAGCTGTCAACTGATCACCACCTGGTGGTGAGTTGGCTCCGATGGCGGGGGAGGATGCCGGTTAGACCCGGCAGACCCAAACGTATAGTGAGGGTCTGCTGGGAACGCCTGGCAGAGTCTCCCGTCAGAAGGAGCTTCAACTCCCACCTCCGGGAAAACTTCAACCATGTCTCGGAGGAGGCGGGGGACATTGAGTCCGAGTGGGCCATGTTCCGTGCCTCTGTTGCTGAGGCGGCTGATCGGTGCTGTGGCCGTAAGGTAGTCGGTGCCTGTCGTGGCGGCAATACCCGAACCCGTTGGTGGACACCGGGGGTGAGGGATGCCGTCAAGCTGAAGAAGGAGTCCTACCGGGCCTTTTTGGCCTGTGGGACTCCGGAGGCAGCAGACAGGTACCGACGGGCCAAGCGAAGTGCAGCCACGGCGGTCGCCGAGGCAAAAGCCCGAACATGGGAGGAGTTTGGTGAGGCCATGGAGAACGACTTCCGGACGGCTTCGAAGAGATTCTGGACCACTATCCGGTGTCTCAGGAGGGGGAAGCAGTGCACCGTCAACACTATGTATGGTGCGGATGGTGCGCTGCTGACCTCGACTCGAGACGTTGTGGATCGGTGGGGGGAATACTTCGAAGACCTCCTCAATCCCACCGACACGCCTTCCAATCAGGAAGCAGGGCCCAGGGACCCGAGAGTGGGCTCTCCTATCTCTGGGGCTGAGGTTGCCGAGGTGGTTAAAAAGCTCCTCGGTGGCAGGGCTCCGGGGGTGGATGAGATCCGCCCGGAGTTCCTCAAGGCCCTGGATGTTGTGGGGCTGTCATGGCTGACACGACTCTGCAACATCGCATGGACATCGGGGGCAGTGCCTCTGGATTGGCAGACCGGGTTGGTGGTCCCCCTTTTTAAGAAGGGGGACCGGAGGGTGTGTTCCAATTATAGAGGGATCACACTCCTCAGCCTCCCCGGTAAGGTCTATTCAGGGGTAGTGGAGAGGAGGGTCCGCCGGATAGTTGAACCTCGGATTCAGGAGGAGCAATGTGGTTTTCGTCCTGGCCGTGGAACTGTGGACCAGCTCTACACCCTCAGCAGGGTCCTTGAGGGGTCATGGGAATTTGCCCAACCAGTCCACATGTGTTTTGTGGACCTGGAAAAGGCATTTGACCGTGTCCCTCGGGGATTCCTGTGGGGGGTCCTCCGGGAGTATGGGGTATCGAACCTCCTGATAGGAGCTGTTCGTTCCCTGTATGACCGGAGTCAGAGTCTGGTCCGCATTGCCGGCAGTAAGTCGAAATCGTTTCCGGTGAGGGTTGGACTCCGCCAGGGCTGCCCTTTGTCACTGATTCTGTTCATAACTTTTATGGACAGAATTTCTAGGCGCAGTCAGGGCGTTGAGGGGATCCGGTTGGGGGCCTCAGTATTGCATCACTGCTTTTTGCAGATGATGTGGTCCTGTTGGCTCCAACATACCGTGACCTTCAACTCTCACTGGATCGGTTCGCAGCCGAGTGTGAAGCGGCCGGAATGAGAATCAGCACCTCCAAATCCGAGTCCATGGTTCTCGACCGGAAAAAGGTGGAGTGCCTTCTCCGGGTTGGAGATGAGGTTCTGCCCCAGGTGGAGGAGTTCAAGTACCTCGGGGTCTTGTTCACGAGTGAGGGAAGGATGGAGCGAGAGATCGACAGGCGGATTGGTGCGGCGTCTGCAGTGATGCAGAGTCTGCACCAGTCCGTCATTGTAAAAAGGGAGCTGAGCCAAAAAGCGAAGCTCTCGATTTACAGGTCGGTCTACGTTCCAACCCTCACCTATGGTCATGAACTTTGGGTCATGACCGAAAGAACAAGATCGCGGGTACAAGCGGCCGAAATGAGTTTCCTCCATAGGGTGGCTGGGCTCTCCCTTAGAGATAGGGTGAGAAGCTCAGTCATTCGGAAGGGGCTCAAAGTAGAGTCGCTGCTCCTCCGCATCGAGAAGAGCCAGATGAGGTGGCTCGGGCACCTAATCAGGATGCCCCCTGAACG
Organism: Gouania willdenowi; assembly: GCF_900634775.1. Lineage (NCBI taxonomy): Eukaryota > Metazoa > Chordata > Actinopteri > Blenniiformes > Gobiesocidae > Gouania > Gouania willdenowi. The sequence continues at coordinate 362,418 of NW_021145033.1, read as the reverse complement.
CCTCCCTAGTGAGGCGTTCAGGGCACGTCCCTCCGGAAGGAGGCCCCGGGGAAGACCCAGGACACGCTGGAGAGACTATGTCTCTCGGCTGGCCTGGGAACGTCTCGGGGTCCCCCCGGAAGAGCTGGAGGAAGTGGCCGGGGAGAGGGAAGTCTGGGCCTCCCTACTGAGGATGTTGCCCCCGCGACCCGAAAACGGCTAAGCGGGAGAAGATGGATGGATGGATGGATGGATGAAAAATTTGCGGGGGGGAATATAAAAAATGTCTAATCAACCAAAACATTCGCGACCCCCCTGCAGTACCTCCGCAGACCCCCTGTTGAAGACCTCTGTTCTAAATGTTAAAATAGGTTCTATTGTTTTCAATGGTTTGTTGTGTCACAGAATTGCATTGTTTTGTCTTGATATTTAAAATTAATACATGTTAATCATGACATTAATTCTAATTAAATTCAGTACATCTACACGTCTGCTATATGTTGTCACCACTAAAATGTAGTATTTTTTTTCTAGATCATCACCAACTCAGGTTGATCCAGGCTGATTAAAACCATCCCATCTGAGCTGGGACATGAACTGATCCATTTATTCACACATTAGTTCTTCTAATGTCTTTAAACACTTTTATTGATACACACAGACCTGGTCAGAGCAGGTTACACTCCCAGTTAGGATCATGGAGAATAACATTTGCTCCATCTCAGTATCTAGTTTAGACTTTTTTTAGACCTGTGTCCTGGGTATGATGGGTTAATGAGGTGAACAGTACTCAGCCATGTTGGGAAGTCTAGAAATCACACAGCATTTCACCCATACATTGTGGTCCATGCCAGAAAATACTACAGACCAAGTATTTGTAGTGTAGTCATAGCACTCAACAATTCTGTTTTCCTGCTGCGACAAGAGACAACAAAGATCTGCTTGTTAATCACTGCAATGTCAAAGTAACTGTGTCTGTGGACCATTTTAGGGACATCGTACCAGGTGTTGGTCACTGGGTCATAAGCCTCAGCAGACCTCAGATCTCTGAACCCATCGCTTCCTCCAACTGCAAAAATGTGGCCCATATATGCAACGACTCCAAGTCCACTCCGAGGTGTTCCCATAGGAGTGATCAGTGTCCACTGGTTGGTGTGTGGGTTGTAATACTCAGCAGTATTCAGTGATCTAATGTTACTCCTACTCCATCCTCCACATATATAAATCTTATTGTTCAGTGTGGTGCAGCTGGCATTTTCCCTCCCTTCATTCATTGATGCAATGAACATCCACTGGTTGATGTTGGGCTGGTAGCGTTCAGCAGTTCTTAGTGAGGCAAAATTCCTGTAGCCTCCCATAGTGTAGATGTATCCCTTTAGCACAGCAACACTCACACAGCGCCGTGACTCCTGCATTGGTGACATCTCCTGCCAAGTGTGTGTGACTAGGTTAAACCTCCACATTATGTTATAGGGGTCAGTAATTCTTAAACCACCACCCACAATGTAGAGGCATCTACCAAGGAAGACAGTGCTGTAGAAGAATAAGTGAGTCATGGAATCCTCCAGACTAGGATGAGTGTGAACTGTGATCCAGCTGTTAGTTCTGTAGTCAAAGGCCTCTATGGTCTTAGAAGATATTCTAAACATCAGTAAGACGGCGTTTGGCAAGCGACGGCAAAACAAGGTGTTGTTGATCCCAGACTCAGAGCAGAGTAACGAAGGTTGAGACATGACTTTAAGGGTATCAGAGACCAAGAGGTGGGACTCAGGGTTTGTTTTTACCACATCATTGTTAAGCACATTGTCTGTGATGTAACTTTTGTCCATCAGCCCCAGTCGTACCTTTGGTAACAGAGTAGAAATGGCTCCCTGTCGTTCCTCAGGCATGTGGTTTATCCACCTTAAAACACTTTGATAAACTGTGCTCTCCTGGGTCACAGTAAGGTCATCCTGACCCAGGATATCAGCCAGCTCCTGCTCCTCCAGCTGCAAAAACTCTTCACAGAGTGAAACTTCCTCAAAATTCTCACAGATAAAGTGAAAGGCCTCATACTTCAGTTGAAACAAAATGGGAATATACCAGACTTTAGTAAACTGCCACAGCCCAATGCATTTTTCTGGACAGAGGTGATCCTTCAGAGCTTCAAAGCATGTTTGTTCCAGACGCTTTACATTGAACTGATGCACTTCCATCATTAGATCAAAAATATAACTGTTGTCAGAGTGACAGAGATTAAGTAAATTCACTCAGTCCAAGGAGTTTGTGGGTTATAGTGTCTCTCTCAGAAGGGTTTCCCTCATTATAGAATACTCAAGGTGCTGCTGAGTCCTTTGATGTGCGACCAGCTCTTGATGATGTCATCAGCAGAGTGTGTGATGATGTCACAGTGAAATTCACACTGACATTCCTTCTGCTGGCTCCTGATTGGTGGATGGCATGACAGGTTCTGCGTGCTTTGATATCTGTGTGTGTGGGTGGGGGGGGTCTCAGCTATCAATCAATCAATCTTTTATTTGTATAGCGCCAAATCATAACCAATGGTATCTCAAGACACTTTACAGTAGAGCAGTCTTAAAGGGATAGTTCGCCTATTTAAGACATGATGTTGTATGCAATCCTCACCAGCACTATAGTGCATACACATTGTCTCACGCAGTGGTCACCTCCATGGTCCGAGTTCTGGCCACTTGAAGTTGTTCAAGAAAGTAGTCCCGGTTAGTTTCCGGGGCCACAAAACTGTGCGTTTTTAATAGAAAAAAAATATATGCGTTTGAAAGCTTGATTCATTTACATTACAAAACCTACAACATGTCTGACTCCGCGACTCTCGGACAACATGTCTGACTCCGAAACTTCCGCGAGTCGCGGAGTCGAACATGTTGTCCGCGAGGCGCGCTATCAACAGCTGATGGAATTAGGCGCACCGTTGACGTTGACGGCAGCGCGGATTGATGGAAACGGAAGAGAAAATAGTGCCGATTAAAACTGGAGGTATGAATTTTTTTTGTGGGCGGTTTTTTCAAAAGCATTAGAGTCAGCGGAATTTGGAGTATATGAGTTAAGAGGAAATAGTTCTATATGTTGTGAAGAGTGTTTGTTCAACAAACTACTAAAAGAAATGAACACAGTCTTTTAAAATGAATTTTTGGACATGTACATTCATATGCTTTAAACCAATAATCAATGTATCACTGACTTTAAATGGGAAATTAAATGACTGTAACAACTCAGTGAAAGACCTTGGTCAAAGTTTACTGATGTTAAATTGACTGTATGAGTCAAGTCTGTATTAACACAGAAGAGGCTAAAAGGACACTGCAACAGTGTGGCTTTGAATTATAGACAGGATTATTCTGACATTGTTTTCATAAAGAACCTGGAAGTAATGCTCCATGTCATCATGTACATATTGTGTGAGGGAACAACAAGAACACCCTAGTGGTAGGAACAATTCTGACATATTGTACATTTTAAATATATTGACTAACACTTGATTTAAACACTAACAAGGATGAAATTAGACGAATATTTATACATTTTACAAAGAGTGAACCATGACATCTTTTGAAATCCCACTTCATCTGCTTGACTATTTGTCTCTATTGGTGACAGTAACATTAAAATGTGCTTTTATTGTGGCTTATGCCTTGAATGAGAGACAAGTAGCATTTACAGTAAGGGACCTTTGCATGATGTGAATACACACAATGAGTATCTTGCTCAGGTGATGTCTATGTTCCTCTATGCTATAGTTGTGACTGTTGTCTAAAAAGAACAAGCATATATGTTGATTTTAACATGTAGTTTTAATTATGATTTTAAAACTTGCTAATGTACTATTTTACATAATGTCAGTTACTGTATATTCAATATTTTAAATGTGCCTGATATTTTTTCTAATTGTTATTGTGGCACTTTTTTTGTTCATAGAAATGTCAAAAGATATAAATACTTTGTAATATAAAATATTGGATCTAATCTTTGACCACTCTTACTAATACTGCCATGAAATATATATGTCACGAAAACCAGCTGATTAATTGTAGCCTATTGAAGTGTTTGAGGGGAACATATACATGATTGTGATTTACGTCTCAGGAAGTGTAAAGATCCAGCCTTGCTGAAAGAAATGACAGTGATGCCTTCAGTAGAGAGAGAACATCAGACCTTCACAACGTGTAAAGAGTTTGAGGAATGACTGATCATCTGATTCAGGAGACAAATGCAGTACAGAATTGCTGCAATGTGGACACAGCTCTTTTTTACCTTTTAGGGACATCTCTAGCGTGTCTCCACATCACCACTCTCATCCTGATATGAGTTCATAAAAGTGTGTGTTTGAATAAACATGTAATGTAAGTAAACACTGCGAGCCATAAAACGTTAATCTTAGTCTGATCATATTTCAGGAGGGATTTGGTGTCTCATATTGTTTGTTAGGACGTGAGGACCTCTGCTGGTCATTTAGGATTATGTTTTTCAAACACGACAGGCCTGCTCAGCAATTTCATGTTGAAATCAAAAAAACACCAAAACTTGATCTTTATGTAGCTTTTGTAAAGCTTTTAATGATGTATCACTCTCTGTGATAGATCATGTACCTGCTTTATATTCTCTCTCCCTCTATGCTTTTATTCTGACACCATCACTTCCGCATGTCGGCTGAAAAAAAGCCAGACCACGTGACCTCGGTCACATGACTTCGTTTTTCGTTTCAGCGTTCAGAACGGAAAAAGGAAACAGCTGATTTTCTATTTTCAGTTCTAAACGGGGAAAGGAGAATGGAAAAGGGAAACTGCTGTTTTTCAATGTTCAATTGTAAAAGGGAAAAGGAGAAAAGGACACGGGAAAATCAAAAATCGGGCCAATTTGGATTTGTTTTATGGTTTTTTGATTAAAACAGTAAAATGTTTTTTTTTGTTTTTTGTTTGAAAAGGAGAGGAAGAGAACGGTTATTTAATTTTGGTTTACAGAATAATTTGGGGTTATCCAATGATACCCAGACCGTATCTCAGCTTGTGTATGTGCTACAGACTGTTAAGGGGCTCGTTAAGCCAATGAAGGAACAGTTGATCCCATCTCGATAACACTTTGCGTTCCTGAGTTAGAGCCCAAAGGTCACCAAAGGTCAAGAAAAAAATTTAGAGGCTTCCGCACAGGGAAGACACCAAATGGTCAATAACTTTTGATAGGAAGATGCTACAAACTTGTGCTTTACATCGTTGAAAAGGTCTCAATGAGCTGTAAAACATATCAAAAAATCAGACCTCCAGCGCCTTCTAGTGGCGAATTAGGCAAGAGAAGAAAATGTGAAATTCCACTGATGAGGTGTATCTCAGCTTTTGTATGTTCCACAGACTTGTGCTTTACACCTTTGGAAAGGTCTCAATAAACTCTATAACATATCAAAAAAATCAGACCTCTAGCACCATCTACTGGGAAGTTACTCAAGTTCATCTCTGAAGGCCCACACCTCAGACCCCTGGGGGCCCAGAAAGGAACCGACGAGAGGTCCGGTTCTCACATATGTTAAGGGGCCCGTTAAGTCAATTTAGGAACAGTTGACCCCATCTCGATAGCATTTTGCGTTCCTGAGTTAGAGCCATTTTTCCAGATTTCCCTGTCAGCACTTTTTACTGGCAGCCATTTTTTTCAGACCAAATGGTCAATAACTTTTGATAGGAAGATGCCACAAACTTGTGCTTTACATCGTTGAAAAGGTCTCAATGAGCTCTAAAACATATCAAAAAAATCAGACCTCCAGCGCCTTCTAGTGGTGAATTAGGTAAGAGAAGAAAATTTGAAATTCCACTGATGAGGTGTATCTCAGCTTGTGTATGGGCCACAGACTTGTGCTTTACACCTTTGGAAAGGTCTCAATAAACTCTATAACATATCAAAAAATCAGACCTCTGACACCATCTACTGGGAAGTTACTCAAGTTCATCTCTGAAGGCCCACACTTCAGACCCCTGGGGGCGCGGAAGGGAACCGACGAGAGGTCCGGTTCTCACATATGTTAAGGGGCCCGTTAAGCCGATATAGGAACAGTTGACCCCATCTCGATAGCATTTTGCGTTCCTGAATTATAACCATTTTTCCAGATTTCCCTGTCAGCACTTTTTACTGGCAGCCATTTTTTTTCAAACCAAATGGTCAATAACTTTTGATAGGAAGATGCCACAAACTTGTGCTTTACATCGTTGAAAAGGTCTCAATGAGCTCTAAAACATATCAAAAAAATCAGACCTCCAGCGCCTTCTAGTGGCGAATTAGGCAAGGGTCGGATTGGCCCACGGATCTCCCGGCAGGACACCAACTACCGGCGTTCCATCTCTGCATCCGAACGGCTGTCCATCTGCCTCCGGTAAGTTTCATTAACCGAAGATGCCATTGCCATGATTCATCAGACATATCGCTCAAATACACAATAAAGATAGATACTTCATTAAAATGTTTTTCCTTTTTAGATGCCTATTCTGGGAAATAAGGCCTGCCTCATTAATATTATTTATTGTTGATAATTAATATATTATTTAAGTAATAATTCACAAATAATTTATTTACTATTGGTAATTATTTTCCTCTGAAGAAACCTATTCTGGGAGATTAGACCTGGTTCATTAATACTATTATGTATTTTCTCTAATTTCTTTAATATGAAGCAATCATAAATCATTATGTACTAATATTTATTGTCCTCTGGCTACACCTATTCTGGGAGATTAGGCCTGCTTCATTAATATTATTTATTGTTTATAATTCATGTAATATTTAAGTAATAATTCATAAATCATTATTTATTTACTATTGTTAATTATTGTCCTCTGGAGAAACCTATTCTGGTGAGATTGGGCCTGCTTCATTAAAATTATTTATTGTTGATAATTAATATATTATTTAAGTAATAATTCACAAATCATTATTTATTTACTATTGGTAATTATTTTCTCTCATTAATAATATTATGTATTGTTTATAATTTATTTAATATGAAGTAATCATAAATCATTATGTACTAATAATTATTGTCCTCTGGAGACACATTGTGGGAGGTAAGGCGTGTTCTCTCTCTCTCATTTCTCCCTCTTTTATGCACACACCCACATTATGTATATTTGATCATCAATCGATCTAATCTTTTCTGTCGTTCACCGTGCAGGTACCTGGCCACAGGTGACTCCTTCAGGACCATAGCAAACAGCTTCCGCGTTGGGGTCTCCACCTTCTCCATCATTGTGCCTGAGGTTGCAGCTGCTATATGGGACTGCCTAGTGGAGGAGTTCATGGCTGTTCCCACCACAGAGGAGAGGAAGTCCATTGCTGAGACCTTTGAGGCAAAGTGGAATTTCCCTCTCTGCTGTGGAGCACTTGATGGCAAACATGTTGTCCTTAAAGCCCCCCCCAAGTCAGGATCAATGTTCTACAACTACAAGGGAACATATTCTTTAGTTCTCCTTGCAGTTGTAGACGCAAATTATTGTTTCCGGGTGATTGATGTCGGGGGCTATGGGAGAACAAGTGATGGAGGGATCCTCGCCAACTCCACGTTTGGTCAGGCTCTCCGGGCCGGCACCCTCCCCTTGCCTGCAGACCAGACACTGCCAGGGGCAGACCACCGTGGGCCACAGCCACACACGTTTGTTGCCGATGAGGCATTTCCACTCAGGAAAAACCTCATGAGGCCATTTCCTGGGCGCAACATCCCAAGAGAGCAGAAAATTTTCAATTACCGTCTGTCCCGGGCTCGTATGGTGGTGGAAGACGCCTTTGGCATCCTCTCCTCTCAGTGGAGAATGTACAGGCGTGCCATGGAGGTCAGGGTAGATGTTGCAGAGAAATGTGTAAAGGCAACCTGTGTTCTGCACAACTTCCTGCGACACACATCTACCACAGCCAGGGCGAACAATCCGACTGCTGAGGTGGAGCCACTGCCAGGACTGGGGAGAGTTGCCGCCAACTACTCTGGACGGGAGGCCATCAGGGTGCGAGAGGTCTTCACTTCATACTTCTCTGCAGAGGGAGCTGTTCCGTGGCAAGACAGCAGGCTGTCATAGTGCACCAGCGCACACAAAACGGCTCTTTTAAGATCCAACCACATACGTCTATAGAGCATACTTCCGACTGCAATAACATGTGTATAATAAATATGGATAATTGGGGGAGAGACATTTGTCATCTTCATTTTTAACCAGACATAAACAATCCATGAAACCTCACCTCAGAAATTCAGTTAAGGCATTAAAGGTCTCACAGAGACATAAGGAAACTCTAAATTCTTATATGAACATTATATATAACCTTGATGTGGAGTACACATATAGATGTTTAGATGCATTGGTAAAAAATACAAAGAAAGCGAATGTAAACTTGAAAATGTGTTTTTACTCAACAATCCTTAAAGAAAACTATTTCCATGAGCTTTATAATACCTCGATTTTAAACAAACTATTGTATTAACTTTAAAAGACCTCGATTTTAAACAAACTATTGTATTAACTTTATAATACCTCGATTTTAAACAAACTATTGTATTAACTTCATAATACCTCGATTTTAAACAAACTATTATATTAACTTTATAATACCTCGATTTTAAACAAACTATTTACATTGACTTTACAAAACTTCAAACTAAACTATTTACCAATGTGATTCCTACCATGCAAAGAGTGCCCCCACCCCACCCCACCCAGCCAAATCAAAAACCTAATCAAAATTTTCTAAATTTAGAGTCATCGGAAGATTATCAACAAGTACTTTGTACATTTGTAATTTTACAAAGTCCCTGTTTTCTGGGGGCACTCTTTGTAGGGTAGGAAGCAGGCTTTTTAAAAACATTTCATCTGCCGACATAGGTGGTGGTGGAGAAGGAAGAGGTCTTCTGAGGGCCTCCATGATAACCAGGTCCATCTCACTTGGGCCTTGGCTGGGTCTCTTCTTTGCTCTTTTTCCTTGAAAAAAACATATATTAACATATTAATAGCTTATCAAGTCACTGTTACTTAAATACGTTCATAGATATATTCTAATTAATCGAGGTAATGATCAACATTGTCATCACTGATATACCAAGCATTTATTGATACATTGTATTTATAACAGAATGCAAAAAACTTCTGTTATGATCATACCAGATGGTTTGGCTGCACTTGATCCTGCAGGAGATGCTGCTGCAGCATTAGCAGGAACCCTTGCAACAGCAGCAGCACCGCCATCAGCACCTCCAGCCTCCACATGAGCACCATCAGCCTCCACATCAGCACCTCCAGCCTCCACATCAGCACCACCAGCATCCTCTCCTTCGCCCTCACCTTCTGCTTCCTCTCCCTCATTGTTTACCTCTGAGTGACAACAAACATGAGATATGAAACATTACTATACATTTTAAATCATGATACTAGATTTTTATCCCCCCCCCACCCACACTAGAAGAAGCCCTATTGTGCATAAAGGTCTGATTATGAAGCAGATACATTTTTCTATATGTATATATGTCTGCACTGATAAACAAACCTCCAGTCTCTGATGGATGACCATACTCTGGAGCCCTGTCTTCCTCAACCCCCTGCACCATGTTGCTGCTGGTGTCTCTCGGTGAAATGAAGGGGTCGAGGAAGGACATGACCGCAGAGTATTTCCACCTTTTTGATGGCCCTGCAGCTGACCCACTCCTTTTCTCCTGACACTTTCTTTTCTCCTTTAAGTAAGTGTCTCTCAGGCCCTTCCACCTTATACGGCAGAGATCCGCTGTCATAAACAGCAGAAAAATAAACAATATGTATACAACGGTATAACATATATCAATCCTTACTAAATAAAATAAAAGGTTTTTATTAATTTTTATATTGCCACTCTAAATTTAATTGATGAAGTTTGTTTTATAAATATGAAATAGTGTGTACGTGTAACCCTATATTACAGTATACAAATTACAATATTACAGTATACATGTTACGGTATACATGTACAGACTGTATATATAAAAATTGTGCAGAATTTATATTGAGTGTGTATTGTAAAAATAGTAATATAAATTAAATATTTTTTGTGTGTGATATTATGTACATAACCTGGTTTTGTTATGTTGTGATGGTGAAGTAAGCTTTGCTTCAACCTATACCCTTTCGGCTGAAGAATTGAACTACTGAGTGTTGTTTGTTCTGTACTTGTTTATGAAGACTGCCTAAATATAATTCTAATTCATTTCAATGAACCGCAAGTGAAAAAGGCGGTAAAATGACAGCGGCCATTAGCTGCAAATCCTAGCTCATTGCCGACTTTCAAAGATGAAAACTACAGAGAAAGAAGATTTACCTGCTAGTCCCACCGCTTCGCTGACCCTCCTCCACGCCAGGTCCTTCTTGGTCCGGTCCCGGTACCAATAACTGGCTGTGTTGTACAGCTCAGGGTGGTCACACACGGCTACAATCAGCTTCTCCTCCATGTTTGAATAGGTGAGTGGACTGGTTTCCGCGTTGACGGCATGACGTGATTGCCAACAAGGACTCTGATTGGCGTTCGCGCCTGCGTGTCACGCGAAACAGCCGCTGGAGTTCAATATTTTCAACTCAAGCGAACGGCAAATATCGCGAAAATCGGGAGTGCCCTTGCAGCAGCCTTCGCTTTCCACGCGCGAAACAGTCCGTGCCGCCCCACCGGCGAATAATTCGCCTCCCAGCGCGTCTAAACCATTGACTTTGCATGTAATCTGTTTGCGTGTGCATGTATAAATAAATATTGGAATAAATAAATAAAAAAATAAATACATAAATACTGTAGATAAATAAATGCGTGAATAAATTAATAAAAACTGGTAAATAAATAATTAAATGTCTTAAATTGATTAATACATTTATTTGTTTATTCGTGTATTTATTTCCAAATTTATTAATTTCCACATTTCTGTGTCCGTATGCTAATGAGGTAGGAGGGACTAACCTCAGTCTCATTCAGGATTGGTCAACTGAGCGATCCAATCAGATCCACTTCCTGTTGCAGCAGATGGGCGTGGCTTAGATGAAGAAGTAAAGATGGCTGATTTCAGAGTTTTAGTGAATGACTTACGAGCTTTAGCTGATGAAGTTGAAAACAATTCACCAAATGACGACCTTCACTTTTATCTGGATAGTTTTATTAATCTCAAAACAAGCACAGTTGTAGCTATAGTGTGCTAATATATGTACATGTTTGATCATTAAAAATAGGCTACATTATTATTAGTCTATGAGTTTTTATTACATACAATGGTTAGATCATTTCACAGACAGTTTTCATTTAATGTCTATTGTGACCTTTGTCATTGTTTTGGATAAACAGAGTCCATGATTTATTCACTACATTGTAAGACAATGATTTGGATGAAAGTATAACCTACATTCTGCAGCTCCATCACAACTGTGGATAAAAAATGATGGTTGGACACCTGAATACACAAGGCATACACATACAAAGTAAGTATTATTAGTATTTAACCTAAATTGTTCTGGGATTATTCATCAATAAATTGGTATTTGTCCTACTTGCTGATTTATTAAGATGTCAAAAAGAAGCTTCTTTACTGACTGTCATTCTAGATTTTTGGCTATTTGTGAATTTTCTTACAGGTTTGGGAATGATTAACAGTTTAGATATTCTTTATCTGTGTTTATTGTTTACATATTCATACCTTGTCCTTTCTGACTCATACACTAACATTTACAACACATGAAAGCAGGTTTATGGTCCTTGATTAATATCTGGTCAGTATGGGGTTTGAACCCATGACCTTGGCATTATTAACACCACGCTCGGACCAGCTGAGCTAACTGGCCTATGAAGCTGCAAAAAATGTGTAAAAATATGGTTGAGTTAAAACAATCACGGTTCTAAACACATAGAAAGTTGGCAGTAGAAAATTCAGCAGTACTCATCCCTTAGCTTAAAGCTGCAGTATGTATTTTTTTTTAATGTTATTTGGTCAAAAGTCCATGATCATCTTTGAGCATATTGTCATCCAAAGTGTTCTGAGTAGACAGTGAATCTTTTCTCCTTCTCCAGGTTCTGAAAATGAAGTTTATCAATACAGATCATCATACAGATTGATAATCTGGTCCATGTGATTATAGAGAAGCTAGGAAACAATAGCAGTAATGATATTTATTAGGATATACTTTTTGCATGTCTTGCAGGAACCTCCTGATATATCTTTACAAGTGTCGTGTTCTGATTCACCAAGCAAGAAGGAAGAGGTGTTGAGCAGAACAAGCTACAGCTATAGCCAAATTAAAGAGCACTATTTATTAAAGGACTGACTGTTACATTTATTGATAGACTTTATTTATGGACAATTTATCAACTAAAATATATCTTTTGGTATGAAACATCATATTTGAAATGAGAAAAGGATCTTTGTGGATTCATCACCTTTATGAAGGAACATGTAAAGGTCTGTAATACCAACTCTCACACAAGTCCAAATAGTGACGCTGACACTTTTTATATCAATGGTTCAAAATGGAAGAACAACTGTGTGGTTTATATAGAGACATTGATGAAGCCTTGGAACATTTATTCTATCTTTGCCCAGAAACTAAAAGGTTTATGTGTGACTCACTAAAAATGAACAATATTAATACTTTTGAATGATAATCTTTGTAAAATGCCTAGTCAGCTGATTGAGGCTGTGTGTGTCAGACACTTTCTGTATCCACGGACCAATCAGATCATTCATTCATTCATTATACACTTTCATTATACACTGTGGTGACGCTGACAGCCTCAGCAGGAACATACAGCAGTTGTGCTGCTATACACAAAGTGTGGGGGTCCTTTCTCACCCCTGTCACAGGAGCGTGCACGTAGCCAGGCTGAAATCACCTGGGTTAAGAGAGTGAGTTGATATCACAGTTCATAGTGCAGCTGCTCTCTGACAGAGAATGTTTGGTTAGGTGAAACCTGCTAACGGAGATAAATCCAGGATATACGTATCCAGCTTTGTAGTACAGGCCCACAGAGCTACACATCTTTAAACTACAGATGATCGCTTCATCTTCATAATAAACATCTTTAGAGGAACAAATGTTTACACAAATAATGTGTAGTAGAAGTGGTGTTTGTGTGTCTTTTTTCCAACACATGTGACTTTGTGACACAGAATCAGTGTGAACGCGTCCCTGGGGCGTTTGTGTGTAAACTGTGTGTGTGTGTGTGTGTGTGTGTGTGTGTGTGTGTGTGTGTGTGTTTTCTCGCCCTGCAGCATCTGTGGCTTTAATCCTGAACTTTAATGTATTTTTAGTTTATTTTAATACACATTTTTCCACTTTCAGGACACTTACAACTCCTTTCCACCACTTTTGCATCTAATGTCACATATGTTGACTAATTATTGTCACTTTTATCCTTTTTCATCGTATTTCATGATTATTTTTGCCAATTTAACCACATACACCATTTGTCATGCCCATTTTTTGAAAGTTTAAACTAATTGTTCCAATATTGACACTTTGAAAACACTTTTTCTGTCCGTTTTTGTCCATTCTTATTTGCAACTTTTAACCAATTTCTGTGGTTTTTGAAATCCCATTTCACAACTTTTTCCACCATTTTTGGCCATTTTTTATTTATGATTAAAACAAGGATTTACATCTTTAAGATGACTATATACTATGGCCCAAATAATAGTAAACATCCTGCATAACAGTGAATATTATTCAGATAAATAAATATATGTGTTTATCACATAGAACGACGGACCTTCATTTTGCTGACTTCATGGATGGGGCCCCTAAATGCTCTGTCTCTCTGTCTCTCACTCACACACACACACACACACACACACACACACACACACACACACACACACACACACACACACACACACACACACACACACACACACACACGGGGAGTAATGGATTACAAGTAACAGTGTTATGTAATCTGGATACAAAAATAATGTAACTATAATCTGTTACAGTACATTTAAAAACATGTAATCAGATTACCAGTATTTTTATTAAATGTGGGGATTACTTAGTGGGATTACTTCTTCAAAGCAAACAGAATATACACCGTGCAACAGATACACAGAGTGCACACACACATTGTGACACTTCGTAGCACTTCACCATAAACGTGAAACCAATACTGCCTGCCTAGCTGTTTACCATCATGACTCAGGAGTTTTCACTGCATGAAAATTCCTGAGTCACTGTTTGCTGTGACCACACCAAATAAAACATGGAAAGGTAAATTACAAAGATGAATCCAAAGTTAACTTCTGACACAAACTCTCTACACCATAGACTGTAAACACACATCTCCACTACGCATCCTCAAGTTGCCTTCACTGACTGCCAACGCTGTAGGAATTAGGAACATCTACAACGACACATCCAACAAACAGCAGAGCTGTTACAATATAAAGCTATTATGCTAACAGCTAACTTATATGATATTGTGCAGTAACATAACAGCTGTATATGTGTTTGTTGTGTCTATTACTGCATGATGCAGAATAACTGCATTTGTTTGTCTAGGAAATAATTTTCAACAAATTGAATTAAAGTCACTTCCTGTACATTACATGAAAGACATGCTGACACAGCAAACATAACTAATAATTAACTATGGAGCATGTTATTATGTAAAACATCTACTTTATGGCACTTTTTTCCTGTAATTTTTTAATTAATTTAAAACCAGAATCAGGAAAACAGAAAAACCAGAAACAGGAAAAAATAAAAACCAAATACAAAAAAATGGTGTATTTCTGATTGTTTTTAAAATCAAAATAACAATGGTAACACATTATATAATTTTGTTTGTTTGTCTTTTTTACAAAGTGCAGTTGATTCTATATCCATAGCATAAAAAATCTGTGACTGCAGGTGACAGATAGAACACATTTTTGTGGAGGTACATCTTTTAAATTAACGCATGCCTCGAGATGCGTTCAAAGTCCCTGGAAAACCCAGAAATTTGTAAAATATCCCCACACAGCCCTGACACCAGGTGAAAACAAAAGAGGACATGTCTAAAACCAGACGTATGGTCACCATATATGTCATCATTATTTAATAATGAATGGAAAAAATAAAAATGCAGTGTTATAGTTTGGTCACTTGGGGGAGATTTATTAAGTTTTATTGTTATTAATATATGGACTTTTGGTATTGTTTACCATATATGCATTGATAAAGGAACCTTGGGATGAAATATTAATTAGAACATATTTTCAAATTAATATCAAAATGATATTTATTCACTGGAACACATCTGTAACCTTTACACACCCAGAAACACAATATATTATTACTGTAAATATCATGTCTTCCATTAAAAACTGTATATTACAATAATTAGCATATTAGCACACACTTAGCTATAATAGAGCTTTTCATCTGTAAACCCTTCTTAGAAACCAATGATCACACAATGTGTTGCCTGTTATCTCACACTACGAGGTGACTATTGTTGGAATTGTCCCTGTATAAATAAAGTTTCATTGAATTAATATGTGACCTTTGACAAATAAACAGTGGTTGCAAATATCAAACTACTTATGTGTAACTCTATTGTAGTCCAGTCATCACATTTATAAACTATCTTAGTCATCTAGGATCTGTGCACCCTCAGAAAATCAGCTGCTCACATTATTTTGACCTGAAATCATCTGATTTTCCACCGTTTGTAATTCTTCTCCAGTCTGCATTGACTCCTCCCACCAGAGCATCATGTTTAAGGGAAGAAGAAAATGAAAATGGATAATTTATTATTCATTTTATTTATGAGTTAAAAATGCAGCTATATTCTGAAAATGAAAAAAACATTTCTGTTAATGGATTTTAAATTGAATTATGGTACAGATATACTTCCATAGTTTATACAGTTGACGTAGCGTTCTTATTCTCTATTACAAGTTCACAGAGAAGCTGCAGTGTTTGCAACTGTCGTCACCTAAAAAAGACAAACAAACTAAACAATAAAATATGTTTTCATTGTTTTTTGGATTATTGTAATTTTAAAACCAAACAGAAATACACCGTTTTTATCTGTATTTGGTTTTTACGTTTTCCTGTTTCTGGAAATCATTGGTTGAAAAATAGGTGAATGTCAAGCAGCATTTTGTCAGGTCTGTTGTGTTTGTTTTTGTTTGCAATGCCTTTGAATAAGTTGTTTTGTGCCTGACTTGGCTAGCTACGCCACAAGTTTTCCCTCAGTGTCCTTAGGTCTCACATGTTAGATGGACCTTGAACTGAGACATGTTTGAATACTTTACATTGTAGTGTTGCACAAATGTTTGATCATTTTGTTTTTGCCTTCTTCACGTGACAAATCACAGCACTTTATACAGCAGCATATTATGTGTTTTGTTCATTGCTGTTGGTTTTGCTTTAAAAAAAAGTCTTAAATTGTCTTAAATTTGACATAAAAAGTGTGCAGCAACCACTGTTTCTGGTGTACGGTTCATACTGTTAATAAATGTTGATGGTACTCATACTCCTGGTTGTGATTCTGATAAGATGTTTATTTTAAGAACAAAAACTGGTTTTAAGGTTTTGGTTTTAGTTTTAATATAGATTTAGGTTTATTTCAAAATGAGTCAACTTGTATCAAGAAACAGCTTAATCATTTTTCACTAATGCTGAGTCATTTTTTACTTAGATTAGTTGTTTTCTTCTTGTTCTGAAGCTTTCATTTGCCAACATTTAAAAAAAAAAAAAAACAAAACAAAACATTTTTTTAACAAGAATTATTTGTTTATATTCAGTATATTTCACTTATTATTGTGCTGTAGGAAGTTTGATTTTAAGCAATTTAATCTAATAATCATCCATTTCTGCTTATTTTAACCCTTTAGAATATTTATCAGGACCTTCTTATTTTAAGATTTAACATATTTTTTCAAGATTTCTTGTTTAGTAAATTTAACTTGCTGCATGAACAGATAATGTCTCTTGTTTTAAGAATTCTCCTCAAATGTAGTGTTTTTTTCTTATATTTTATCTCTAATTTACAGCAAAGGCTTTGTTTTAAGATCAAATAGAGAGCAGCAGCTTTTCTGGGACAGTCCACAACAACATTAACTATGATATTGGTCAACAGATGAACTCCTCTGTCCTGTTGGTGAGGACAACGTGTCTAACAATAAAAGCCCATCATCACAGAGCTTCATTTGGACATTTCCTGATTAGCAATCATTTATTAGCTTTAGGTTTGGACCAGACGTGGGCCACACAATACTCACAACACCCCAAAGTAAACGCTCAAAATGAAGGAACAACACACAAAATAATAGCAAAACTGAACAAAAGGACAATAAAAGTACACAAATGTACTGTACAGTTTCACAAAATGACCATAAATATGCACACAAAAAATCTAGAAAATGCAACAAAAAAACATGAATAACTCATTAAACACAAAACAAGAAGAATACACAAAGACCCTGTCCTCTGAAGCTGGATTTCCTCTTCTCTCTCTGTCTCTAACTTCCTGCATTTATTCAGTGTGTGCTGTACTCAGATGCTGGAAAACTTCTTACCAGGCTAAATCACCATGGTAACTTAGGCTGAACACCTAACCTGGTCTGTAGGTGTTATATTGTATTACAGTGCATTATTCTAAATCAGGGGTCTTCAACGTTTTCCAGGCCAAGGACCCCCAAACTGATGGAGAGATGGAGCGGGGACCCCCTACTTATATATATTGTTTAAAATTGTGTTTTATATTAAACTGGTCCTATAGTGCCATGTATAAATGTACTATTGTGCATTCAATGGTAAGATATTCAAATAACACACAGGTTTATATATTCTTGTTTTTAGTTTAAACATGTGCAAGGTACAGTGAGTAGGGTGGCCATGCCACTGCCATTCATAAACATAACATAACATAATAAACGGATACCTGCCAAGATCAACAATGTCCGTCAAATTGCATGTAACAACATTTTGCATAAAAGCTGTTCAAATGGACATTTTTGTTCAACATAAATGTGGAAACGAAAATTATTGATGCTTGTTAGTGCCACTGGCATGCATAAACATAACTGTTATCTTGCATACAATACTGAACTATTAACATAATTGACAGATTCATGTTTTAATTTTAAACATACATGTATTATGGGCAGTGAATCCTCAAACCAGCTATAAATGGCATACATTAGTCACTAATGTATGATGGGACAGGTGAATGAACCAGTGCCCAGCTTGAAAGAGCTCCTGTGTGTCGATGAACGTGTGCATTGCTGACTGAAAGACATCTTCTGCCTCTATTTATCTGTTCACTACAGTGTGTTGGATTCATGTTAATGTGTATTTAAAGACATTTCAATTTATTGAAAAATTTGCCTCCTCCATGAACCGCCACCTTAACGTGGTGGAGGGGTTTGAGTACCCGAATGATCCTGGGAGCTATGTTGTCGGGGGCTTAATGCCCCTGGTAGGGTCTCCCAAGGCAAACAGGTCCCAGGTGACGGGTCCGACTAAGAGCGGTTCAATAGCCATATATGAAAGACAAAAATCAAAGGCAGTTCACGTCGCCCGGATTGGCGCTACCGGGGCCCCACCTTGGAGCCAGGCCCGGGGTTGGGGCTCGAGTGCGAGCGCCTGGTGGCCGGGGCTTTGCCCACGGGCCCCGGCCGGGCAGAGCCCGAAAGGACGACGTGGGCCCGCCCTCCCGTATGCCCACCACCCGCAGGAGGGATCATATGAGGCCGGTGCAGTGTGGATCGGGCAGTCGTCCAGGGCGGGGGCCTTGGCGATCTGATCCCCGGCTACAGAAGCTAGCGTTAGGGACGTGGAATGTCACCTCTCTGGCGGGGAAGGAGCCTGAGCTTGTGTGCGAGGTGGAGATGTTCGGACTAGATATAGTCGGTCTCACCTCGACACATAACAAGGGCTCTGGAACCAGCCTTCTTGACAGGGGTTGGACTCTCTTCTACTCTGGAGTCGCCAATGGTGAGAGGCGCCGGGCCGGGGTGGCTATACTTCTTGCCCCCCGACTTAGTGCCTGTACGTTGGAGTTTACCCCGGTAGACGAGAGGGTAGCCTCTCTCCGCCTTCGGGTGGGGGGACGGATCCTGACTGTTGTTTGTGCCTATGGGCCAAACAGCAGCTCGGAGTATCCACCCTTCTTGGATTCCTTAGAGGGAGTACTGGAGAGTGCTCCTTCTGGGGATTCCCTCGTTCTGCTGGGGGACTTCAACGCTCACGTTGGCAGCGACAGTGAGACCTGGAGGGGCGTGATTGGGAGGAACGGCCCCCCTGATCGGAACTCGAGCGGTGTTTTGTTGTTGGACTTCTGTGCTCGTCACAGATTGTCCATAACAAACACCATGTTCAAGCAAAAGGGTGTCCATATGTGCACTTGGCACCAGGACACCCTAGGCCGCAGTTCGATGATCGACTTCGTAGTCGTGTCATCGGACTTGCGGCCGCATGTCTTGGACACTCGGGTAAAGAGAGGGGCGGAGCTGTCAACTGATCACCACCTGGTGGTGAGTTGGCTCCGATGGCGGGGGAGGATGCCGGTTAGACCCGGCAGACCCAAACGTATAGTGAGGGTCTGCTGGGAACGCCTGGCAGAGTCTCCCGTCAGAAGGAGCTTCAACTCCCACCTCCGGGAAAACTTCAACCATGTCTCGGAGGAGGCGGGGGACATTGAGTCCGAGTGGGCCATGTTCCGTGCCTCTGTTGCTGAGGCGGCTGATCGGTGCTGTGGCCGTAAGGTAGTCGGTGCCTGTCGTGGCGGCAATACCCGAACCCGTTGGTGGACACCGGGGGTGAGGGATGCCGTCAAGCTGAAGAAGGAGTCCTACCGGGCCTTTTTGGCCTGTGGGACTCCGGAGGCAGCAGACAGGTACCGACGGGCCAAGCGGAATGCAGCCACGGCGGTCGCCGAGGCAAAAGCCCGAACATGGGAGGAGTTTGGTGAGGCCATGGAGAACGACTTCCGGATGGCTTCGAAGAGATTCTGGACCACTATCCGGTGTCTCGGAAGCAGTGCACCGTCAACACTATGTATGGTGCGGATGGTGCGCTGCTGACCTCGACTCGAGACGTTGTGGATCAGTGGGGGGAATACTTCGAAGACCTCCTCAATCCCACCGACACGCCTTCCAATCAGGAAGCAGGGCCCAGGGACCCGAGAGTGGGCTCTCCTATCTCTGGGGCTGAGGTTGCCGAGGTGGTTAAAAAGCTCCTCGGTGGCAGGGCTCCGGGGGTGGATGAGATCCGCCCGGAGTTCCACAAGGCCCTGGATGTTGTGGGGCTGTCATGGCTGACACGACTCTGCAACATCGCATGGACATCGGGGGCAGTGCCTCTGGATTGGCAGACTGGGTTGGTGGTCCCCCTTTTTAAGAAGGGGGACCGGAGGGTGTGTTCCAATTATAGAGGGATCACACTCCTCAGCCTCCCCGGTAAGGTCTATTCAGGGGTACTGGAGAGGAGGGTCCGCCGGATAGTTGAACCTCGGATTCAGGAGGAGCAATGTGGTTTTCGTCCTGGCCGTGGAACTGTGGACCAGCTCTACACCCTCAGCAGGGTCCTTGAGGGGTCATGGGAATTTGCCCAACCAGTCCACATGTGTTTTGTGGACCTGGAAAAGGCATTTGACCGTGTCCCTCGGGGATTCCTGTGGGGGGTCCTCCGGGAGTATGGGGTATCGAACCTCCTGATAGGAGCTGTTCGTTCCCTGTATGACCGGAGTCAGAGTCTGGTCCGCATTGCCGGCAGTAAGTCGAAATCGTTTCCGGTGAGGGTTGGACTCCGCCAGGGCTGCCCTTTGTCACCGATTCTGTTCATAACTTTTATGGACAGAATTTCTAGGCGCAGTCAGGGCGTTGAGGGGATCCGGTTGGGGGCCTCAGTATTGCATCACTGCTTTTTGCAGATGATGTGGTCCTGTTGGCTCCAACATACCGTGACCTTCAACTCTCACTGGATCGGTTCGCAGCCGAGTGTGAAGCGGCCGGAATGAGAATCAGCACCTCCAAATCCGAGTCCATGGTTCTCGACCGGAAAAAGGTGGAGTGCCTTCTCCGGGTTGGAGATGAGGTTCTGCCCCAGGTGGAGGAGTTCAAGTACCTCGGGGTCTTGTTCACGAGTGAGGGAAGGATGGAGCGAGAGATCGACAGGCGGATTGGTGCGGCGTCTGCAGTGATGCAGAGTCTGCACCAGTCCGTCATTGTAAAAAGGGAGCTGAGCCAAAAAGCGAAGCTCTCGATTTACAGGTCGGTCTACGTTCCAACCCTCACCTATGGTCATGAACTTTGGGTCATGACCGAAAGAACAAGATCGCGGGTACAAGCGGCCGAAATGAGTTTCCTCCATAGGGTGGCTGGGCTCTCCCTTAGAGATAGGGTGAGAAGCTCAGTCATTCGGAAGGGGCTCAAAGTAGAGTCGCTGCTCCTGCGCATCGAGAAGAGCCAGATGAGGTGGCTCGGGCACCTAATCAGGATGCCCCCTGAACGCCTCCCTAGTGAGGCGTTCAGGGCACGTCCCTCCGGAAGGAGGCCCCGGGGAAGACCCAGGACACGCTGGAGAGACTAAGTCTCTCGGCTGGCCTGGGAACGTCTCGGGGTCCCCCCGGAAGAGCTGGAGGAAGTGGCCGGGGAGAGGGAAGTCTGGGCCTCCCTACTGAGGATGCTGCCCCCGCGACCCGGAAACGGCTAAGCGGGAGAAGATGGATGGATGGATGGATGGATGAAAAATTTGCGGGGGGGAATATAAAAAATGTCTAATCAACCAAAACTTTCGCGACCCCCCTGCAGTACCTCCGCAGACCCCCTGTTGAAGACCTCTGTTCTAAATGTTAAAATAGGTTCTATTGTTTTCAATGGTTTGTTGTGTCACAGAATTGCATTGTTTTGTCTTGATATTTAAAATTAATACATGTTAATCATGACATTAATTCTAATTAAATTCAGTACATCTACACGTCTGCTATATGTTGTCACCACTAAAATGTAGTATTTTTTTTCTAGATCATCACCAACTCAGGTTGATCCAGGCTGATTAAACCCATCCCATCTGAGCTGGGACATGAACTGATCCATTTATTCACACATTAGTTCTTCTAATGTCTTTAAACACTTTTATTGATACACACAGACCTGGTCAGAGCAGGTTACACTCCCAGTTAGGATCATGGAGAATAACATTTGCTCCATCTCAGTATCTAGTTTAGACTTTTTTTAGACCTGTGTCCTGGGTATGATGGGTTAATGAGGTGAACAGTACTCAGCCATGTTGGGAAGTCTAGAAATCACACAGCATTTCACCCATACATTGTGGTCCATGCCAGAAAATACTACAGACCAAGTATTTGTAGTGCAGTCATAGCACTCAACAATTCTGTTTCCTGCGCGACAAGAGACAACAAAGATCTGCTTGTTAATCACTGCAATGTCAAAGTAACTGTGTCTGTGGACCATTTTAGGGACATCGTACCAGGTGTTGGTCACTGGGTCATAAGCCTCAGCAGACCTCAGATCTCTGAACCCATCGCTTCCTCCAACTGCAAAAATGTGGCCCATATATGCAACGACTCCAAGTCCACTCCGAGGTGTTCCCATAGGAGTGATCAGTGTCCACTGGTTGGTGTGTGGGTTGTAATACTCAGCAGTATTCAGTGATCTAATGTTACTCCTACTCCATCCTCCACATATGTAAATCTTATTGTTCAGTGTGGTGCAGCTGGCATTTTCCCTCCCTTCATTCATTGATGCAATGAACATCCACTGGTTGATGTTGGGCTGGTAGCGTTCAGCAGTTCTTAGTGAGGTAAAATTCCTGTAGCCTCCCATAGTGTAGATGTATCCCTTTAGCACAGCAACACTCACACAGCGCCGTGACTCCTGCATTGGTGACATCTCCTGCCAAGTGTGTGTGACTAGGTTAAACCTCCACATTATGTTATAGGGGTCAGTAATTCTTAAACCACCACCCACAATGTAGAGGCATCTACCAAGGAAGACAGTGCTGTAGAAGAATAAGTGAGTCATGGAATCCTCCAGACTAGGATGAGTGTGAACTGTGATCCAGCTGTTAGTTCTGTAGTCAAAGGCCTCTATGGTCTTAGAAGATATTCTAAACATCAGTAAGACGGCGTTTGGCAAGCGACGGCAAAACAAGGTGTTGTTGATCCCAGACTCAGAGCAGAGTAACGAAGGTTGAGACATGACTTTAAGGGTATCAGAGACCAAGAGATGGGACTCAGGGTTTGTTTTTACCACATCATTGTTAAGCACATTGTCTGTGATGTAACTTTTGTCCATCAGCCCCAGTCGTACCTTTGGTAACAGAGTAGAAATGGCTCCCTGTCGTTCCTCAGGCATGTGGTTTATCCACCTTAAAACACTTTGATAAACTGTGCTCTCCTGGGTCACAGTAAGGTCATCCTGACCTAGGATATCAGCCAGCTCCTGCACCTCCAGCTGCAAAAACTCTTCACAGAGTGAAACTTCCTCAAAATTCTCACAGATAAAGTGAAAGGCCTCATACTTCAGTTGAAACAAAATGGGAATATACCAGACTTTAGTAAACTGCCACAGCCCAATGCATTTTTCTGGACAGAGGTGATCCTTCAGAGCTTCAAAGCATGTTTGTTCAAGACTCTTTACATTGAACTGATGCACTTCCATCATTAGATCAAAAATATAACTGTTGTCAGAGTGACAGAGATTAAGTAAATTCACTCAGTCCAAGGAGTTTGTGGGTTATAGTGTCTCTCTCAGAAGGCTTTCCCTTATTATAGAATACTCAAGGTGCTGCTGAGTCCTTTGATGTGCGACCGGCTCCTGATGATGTCATCAGCAGAGTGTGTGATGATGTCACAGTGAAATTCACACTGACATTCCTTCTGCTGGCTCCTGATTGGTGGATGGCATGACAGGTTCTGCGTGCTTTGATATCTGTGTGTGTGGGTGGGGGGGTCTCAGCTATCAATCAATCAATCAATCAATCTTTTATTTGTATAGCGCCAAATCATAACCAATGGTATCTCAAGACACTTTACAGTAGAGCAGTCTTAAAGGGATAGTTCGCCTATTTAAGACATGACGTTGTATGCAATCCTCACCAGCACTATAGTGCATACACATTGTCTCACGCAGTGGTCACCTCCGTGGTCCGAGTTCTGGCCACTTGAAGTTGTTCAAGAAAGTAGTCCCGGTTAGTTTCCGGGGCCACAAAACTGTGCGTTTTTAATAGAAAAAAAATATATGCGTTTGAAAGCTTGATTCATTTACATTACAAAACCTACAACATGTCTGACTCCGCGACTCGCGGACAACATGTCTGACTCCGAAACGTCCGCGAGTCGCGGAGTCGAACATGTTGTCCGCGAGGCGCGCTATCAACAGCTGATGGAATTAGGCGCACCGTTGACGTTGACGGCAGCGCGGATTGATGGAAACGGAAGAGAAAATAGTGCCGATTAAAACTGGAGGTATGAATTTTTTTTGTGGGCGGTTTTGTGATGTAAATGAATCAAGCTTTCAAACGCATATATTTTTTTTCTATTAAAAACGCACAGTTTTGTGGCCCCGGAAACTAACCGGGACTACTTTCTTGAACAACTTCAAGTGGCCAGAACTCGGACCACGGAGGTGACCACTGCGTGAGACAATGTGTATGCACTATAGTGCTGGTGAGGATTGCATACAACGTCATGTCTTAAATAGGCGAACTATCCCTTTAAGGACGGACTCTTCATTTTATGGATACACGCATATGCATATATACGTATATACACATACAGATGTATCCCACACCCAACATGAATTCATCACGGCGGCAAGGAAAACCTTCTGTTAAGCAGCAGGAACCTTGTGTGGATCCCATTCCTATGATGAACAGCCATCCACGTTATGCTGTGTTGGGTGTGTGCAGAGAAAAGGGTGGAGACAGAGTTGTTGAGACTCTGTAACTCCACACTGAGGATCCCACGGACCTGCAAGACAAAAGCCAGAAGGAGTACAGGAGCAAACACACAAGGGAAGAAGCAGACATAGAGGGAGTGTTAGAGAGAGGAATGGGACCCTCTCCGGTCCCTCTCTAACCTAAATGACCTCTCTCTTAATGCCCTCTCCAACCTCTCTCCAACCGAGCATGCCAGACCCCCCCGGCAGTCTATGCCTATTGCATCTTAAGTATGAGCTATGAGCTGGTTCCTAACTAAAAGCTTTACCAAAGAGGAATGTTTTGAGCCTAACCTTAAAGGTAGAGGGGGTGTCTGCCCCCCGAACCGTGGTTGGTAGATGGTTCCAGAGAAGTGGGGCCTGATAACTGAAAGCTCTTCCTCCTATACTACTTCTAGAGACAAATGGAACAACAAGTAGGCCAGCATTTTGAGAGCATAGTGTTCTGGGGGGATTGTATGGCACTACAAGCTCCTTGAGATAGACTGGTGCCTGTCCATTTAGGGCTTTATAAGTGAGAAGAAGAATCTTGAATTCTATTCTATATTTTATGGGAAGCTAATGCAGAGAGGCTAATACAGGAGTAATGTGATCTTTAACCTAAATTGTTCTGGGATTATTCATCAATAAATTGGTATTTGTCCTACTTGCTGATTTATTAAGATGTCAAAAAGAAGCTTCTTTACTGACAGTCATTCTAGATTTTTGGCTATTTGTGAATTTTCTTCCAGGTTTGGGAATGGTTAACAGTTTAGATATTCTTTATCTGTGTTTATTGTATACATATTCATACCTTGTCCTTTCTGACTCATACACTAACATTTACAACACATGAAAGCAGGTTTATGGTCCTTGATTAATATCTGGTCAGTATGGGGTTTGAACCCATGACCTTGGTGTTATTAGCACCACGCTCCGACCAGCTGAGCTAACTGGCCTATGAAGCTGCAAAAATGTGTAAAAATATGGTTGAGTTAAAACACTCACGGTTCTAAACACCTAGAAAGTTGGCAGGGGAAAATTCAGCAGTGCTCATCCCTTCGCTTAAAGCTGCAGTATGTTTTTTTTTTTTTTTTTTATGTTATTTGGTCAAAAATCCATAATCATCTTTGAGCATATTGTAATCCAAAGTGTTCTGAGTACACATTGAATCTCTTCTCCTTCTTCAGGCTCTGAAAATGAAGTTTATCAATACAGGATGGATGTCAGCCAATCAGAGGTCTTTCTACCAACACAGCAATCTTATGAGCTGTTTTAAGCATTACTATTGGCTGCTGGAGCTGCTCATTAAAAATCAACGTGTGTTCTTGACCTGAGAGTAGATAAAGTCCCATGGCTTTATATTCCAGCAGAAATCTCTAACGTGACTTTTGTCAAATAAAGAGGAAAAATGAAGACTGAGGTGGAGAAGCAACAGAATAAAGGCACAAAAATGATCATGAGGAACAGAGTCACAGAGGTTCATCTGACTCTGTGTGTGTGGTGGACTTCACTTGATCTGCTTTCAGTCCGTGCACAGTCTGCCCTGAGTCAGAGAGAGAGTGATAACAAACGAGATAAATAGCTTGTAAAACTAAGAGAAACATTATCTAAGGTGGAGACAGAGAACAGACACATTTCATCTGCAGTGTGGAGTGTGTCTGCTCTGATCAGCTGCTTGTGTGTGAGGATCACGCACACACACACGCACGCACGCACGCACGCACACACACACACACACACACACACACACACACACACACACACACACACACACACACACACACACACACACACACACACACACACACACACACACACACACACACACACAAGGCCTTATGGCTCTCCCGACCGGCTGTAGGTCGAGGTAATTCTTGGTAGTGAGGGCCAATCAGCTCTCGACTTGTGACCAAGAATTAACCAAGAATTGACCAATCGCTTCCCGAAGTCCCGCCCCACAGCAACCAAGAATTGACCAATCGCTTCCCGAAGTCCCGCCCCACAGCAACCAAGAATTGACCAATCAGAGGACTTCCATCATTCTTAGCCAGCGGACTTGGAAAATTACCGGAGATTTCACTGTACCACAGCATCGCTCAACATTACATCGATTTTTACAAGGTAAGTGCAATGAACTAAGTAATTTGTGTTTTTAAAACACTTTTTTAAAAATGAATTGGCAGGGTGTCTGTCTAGCAAGAGCCATTTTATTATATTCACGCTCGTAATTATGACGCTTTTACATGGCACAACCCCCCACTACCTGTTTTTCTGGGGTTGTTTTGGCACTTAAACTCGTTGTTTATAGTGCTTCAAGTCACGGCAAAGTGTTAAGATTTATTTTCCGATGGTAGCTTAATTTATCAATGAACGGAATGTTACAAACGGAAGTGTGTAATTTTTTTTTTTTTTGGTACACGGTTACTGTTACTACTGTAACTTAGCGCGCCTACTTTAGTTCTGTTACTTTTACAACTGTCTTAAACTGTTCCATTTATTTGTAGATTTGTGTATCAAACATTCATTCAGTCAGTCAGTCAGTCAGTCAGCTCGTAATTACGACGCTTTTACCTGGCCCAACCCCCCACTCAACCTGTTTTTCTGGGGTTGTTTTCACACAAACTCGTTGTTTATAGTGATTTAAGTCACGGCAAAGTGTTAAGATTTATTTTCCAGTGGTAGCGTAATTCATCAATTAACGTAATGTTGCAAACGGAAGCGTGTATTATTTATTTACTGTGTTCTTAAACTGTGTTCCACTTATTTGTAGATTTGTGTATCAAACATTCATTCATTCATTCATTCATTCAGTCAGTCAGTCAGTCGTTTATTCATTCATTTCCCTCTGATAGGGCAAATGTGTGTAGATAATTCAGTACTTTTTTATATTTATTTGAGGTTAGCATCTAGCTCCTCCTTTTTCTTTTAACAAGTTTGCTAATTAAAAACTTAGCTGTGTCAGGAATAACATGTTAATTCTAAGTCAGCGTGTGTACATAGTGTATGCAAATATTTACTGTTAATTAAAAATGATCTGCTCATCTACTACAACTAAGCAACTGCTGAAATGCCTATTCAGTCTTTTTTATTTCTTTGTCAAACAGATGGAACCCCACTTTTTTAGACGGGCTGATGGTAGCTTAAAAATATCTGACTCCTTTGAGGCAACGGAAATAAAAAAGGCTAATAAGAGAAAGCCATGGATGCGACCCTTGTCCCCGGAGGCTGTGATGGATAAGGCTCGAAGCAACCTGCTGGAGCACAAAGGAGATCCATCCAACAGAAAACACTTACTGGGTTTCTTTGAAATCCAGTTTGGTGTATTTTCTCTTATTGTCTGTAAAACATCTAAGATTGGTTAATACGTTGCACAGTGTTTATTCATGGTTTTGTTCTTTGTTTCAGGGGAAGAAAGCGCATGCTGTGAAGGTGAAAAGTCAGAGTTCACCTTCCAGATTCCTGCATGGTCGGGTGGAGCGGGAGGTTTGTATTCATTTATTTAGTAGTTAGAGGAAACACAGAGCTTAAGTATTATACATTGATTGATTAGTAATGTGTCTAATGTGTGTTGCTTTTGTTTTGTAGCCGCAGGTTGTCACTGGCTGCGTTGGACTGTCACCCAGCGTAGCTGTAGCAAGGACACCTGCACAGGAGGTGAGTCTTATTAGTAGTTTCATAACTGAACATGTATTAACCTGTATTAGCATCATGTGTTGTTTAAAGAACAGTTGCATGTATTGTTGTTTTGGGGGAGAAAATGTTTATTTGATAAATCATACAATGATGCACCTGTGTAATGTGGATGAGGTGAATAATGAGGACAAGAAGCTAGTGTGTTTGTCAGCTGAGATCTGTGATGCTCAGCATCTGGAATGAAAAAACGTGTTGGACTGCTTATTCATGGGAATTCTTTTTGGGGGGCAGAGGGATGCTGTGAAGGTGAAGACGAGGAGGTCACCTTCCAGAGTCGTGCCTGCTGGGGTGGTGGCAGAGGTTTGTATTTTTTAGGTTTTTTTCAAAGCGTTGTTGAAATCAGATCTGTGTAAAATATGTATGAATTCAGGAAAAACACACAAAGTATTGCATATTTATTCAATATTTGTGTGTCTGAAATTAATGTGTGTTGTTTTGCAGTTGCAGGTCGTCCCTGGCAGTGCTGGAGCGCGTGCTGCTCTGTCGCCCACCCAGGCTGAGGTCTTCGCGGGAGCACAGACTGCTGCTGCGCGGAAACAGGACGTCCAATCTTCACAGGCAGAGTGTTCTAGTGAGGACGGCCGTTCTGCGCTGGAAGGTAAGGTGAGTGGTTTGGTAGGTGTAGAGGCAGAGAGTTTGTGTGGTAGCAGCACGGTCAGGCCTGCTGCTCCTCGTAGGTCAGTACAGGGCTCTTTTCACCAAGGAGATGGCCGCTTTGTGTATGGAGGTGTGCAGTGTATGGCAATTAGTCTGGTTGCTATGGCTAAACAATGGAATGCGTGTCACTCCCAGAGGTGTAAAGCGTAAGAGCGATAATTTAGACAGTGGAATTGTTGATGTGGAGCCAGATGTGGTTGTTAGTGAACATAGGCATGTAGAGATGGAGTTTGATTATTTAGACAGTGAAATTGTTGATGTGGAGCCAGATGTGGTGTTTATTAGTGAACATAGGCATGTAGAGATGGAGTTCAATCCCATTGGTACAGATGTATCTCAGGCCATTTGTAGAAAGTTGAAAATTGAGTATGAGAAAGTTGATGTCTTTTCCATGACTGGTCTTTTAGGAGCGCCTTGTCAAAATGAGAAAATAGAAGAGGATGGTAATTGTTTTTTTAGGGCTCTTAGTCAGGCTGTTAGTGGTACACAACAAAAACATAGAAAGATTAGGCTGGCTGTTGTGAAGCATTTAAAAAGTAAGGCCGATTTTTACAAGACTTTTTTGAGATGTGGGTATACCTCTGTTGGTGATTATGTCGGAAGGTCGAAAATGTCTTGTGTAGGAACATGGGCAACCGAGATGGAAATTCAGGTGGCAGCTAATTACTTAGGGCTTAGTATTTACACTTATTGTAATGGTCGGTGGTTAAAATATGATTGTAATGGTGAGCAGTTGTCAGAGCAGGGTGTTTATTTAGAAAATGTCCGTGGTAATCATTTTGAGACGGTTGTGTGTGTGAAACAGCCTCAGGAGCAGAGTTGTTTAGGTGTGTGCAAAGTGACTGAGGATTGTTTCAGTGGATATAGTCTTAGACAGCATGGCACAGGGAAGAGTAGCATTGGTACTGCAGCTGTAAGATCAGATGTAAATGATGAGCTTGTGTATATTGATGAAGGCCTACATGAGCAATTTGGTCCATCTTTATCTGTTGATTCAGGTAGAGAGCTGGGGATTTGTAAGCAGTATTCAAAATACATGGAGAGAAAAATATATTTGCAAAAGAAAAAAAAAATTGTAGAAAATGAACGCTACAAGGATAGTGTTAGGGAAAGCGAAAGGAAGCGATACCAGGACAATGCACTGTTTATGGAAAAACATAAAAATAAGAGCATCCAAAAATATAAAAAAAAATGTTGACCATAGAGAGTTAGTCAAGGGCTATAGCATCCAAAAATATAAAGAGAATGTTGACCATAGAGAGGGGGTGAAAGACTATAGCATCCAAAAATATAAAGAAAATGTTGAGCATAGAGAGGGGGTGAAAGACTATAGCATCCAAAAATATAAAAAAAATGTTGACCATAGAGAGGGGGTGAAAGACTATAGCATCCAAAAATATAAAGAAAATGTTGAGCATAGAGAGGGTGTCAGGGCTTTTAGCATAAAAAAATGGAAGGAAAGTGATGTCTATAGGCAGAAAAGCAACGAAAATGGGTAAGAGAAATTATAAGCTAAATGAAATTCGTAGGCAGAATGTTAAAGCATTAAGTAAAATGAGCTATCGAAAGAAAAAGCAAGAAATTAAAGAAAAGGTAGAGCAGATAGATTGTTATTGAGCAGTTTTTAGAAAAGGTTAAAGATGGACCACATTGTGTTTGTTGTGTCTGTCATCGGTTGTTGTTTAAGCACCAGGTTATATCGTGTATAAGGGAATCCTATCGTCTTAAAAAGCACGTGGCATTGGTAGCAGAGCAATGCATTACCACTGACTATTTGCATGTTTGTTCTGAGGAGTGTGTGAGCCCGTGCCAGTGGTTGGATAAGTCTAGGGTTCACTTGTGGATTTGTTTTACGTGTGATAAGAAGTTGAATAGGGGTGAGGTGCCAGCTGAATGTGTTTCTAATAACTTGAGCCTTGATCCCATCCCAGAGGAATTAGCATGTTTAAATAGTTTAGAGCAGCATTTGATAGCTTTGCATATCCCATTTATGAAAATGTTGGCATTACCTAAAGGTGGTCAGAATGGTGTACATGGTCCAGTGACTTGTGTGCCTGCCAATATAGTTGAGACGAGTAATTTTTTGCCGCGGTCTAGCTTGGAAGGATCTCTAATACCCGTTAAGTTGAAGCGTAAGCTTACTTACAAGGGGCATTATGAGTATCAATTTGTTGATAGCACTCGTGTTAGGAATGCTTTAAGGTATTTAAAGGAAAATAATCCGTTGTATAGAGAGATTGAATTTAATGAAGAATGGGTTAATGAGTTGTGTCTGATGGAAGAGGATGAGGCAGTAGAAAAGAAAAGTGATGGGAAGGTAGGAAATGTTGTGCAGTCTGAGGATGCAGCTGAGGATGAGTTACTTCACGATAGACAGCAGCACTGCATGTTTCAGGATACTTGTTTAATGCCGGTAGATATTGGTCAGGAAGCCTTAGATCATTATTTAGACAATGTGTTGAATGTAGCCCCCGGTGAAGGTAATAATCCAGTGAAGTTGTTGTCAGATACTGCTAATGAGGCAAAGTGTTTCCACAAGGAAACAATACTTTTCACGAGAGTAGGGAAGTTAGGTTGACTTTTGTCGTTATTTTAATAATAGGCTGTTGAGTGCAGATGGCAGGTTTGCACGGAATGTTGAATATATATTTTATGCCCAGTACTTGTTGGACCTTCAGCAGGTAGTGTCTAAGGTGTCCATTGCACTTAGGAAAGGAAAGGTGGCTACAAAGCTAAAGATGTTGGTGATCGATTGAAGCACGAGGAGTCGTTAAAGAAGCTGCTGGGGTTTGATGGTTTTCGTTTTCTTCAGCCTGTTAGAGGCACTCCATCTTTTTGGCAGAGGGCAAAGAATGATCTCTTGGCGTGTGTTCGACAGCTTGGGATCCCTACCTGGTTTTGCTCGTTTTCCTCAGCTGATATGCGCTGGGAAAGTTATCTTAACAATATTTTAAGGCAGGAGGGTCGTTTAGAGACAGCTGAGCAGTTGGAGTGGGCGGACAAGTGTGATGTTTTACGACGCAATCCCGTCGCAGTGGCCAGATTGTTCGATTTTCGCTGGCATATTTTCTTGAAGGAGGTGATTATGTCACCCTCGCATCCTTTAGGCGTGGTTGCAGATATGTTTCATAGGGTGGAATTCCAGCAGCGTGGGTCTCCTCATGTGCATTGTCTTTTTTGGATAGAAAACGCACCTGTGATTAATAAAAACACAGATCAGGAGGTTGTGGAATTTGTGGACAAATATGTAACGTGTGAGCTGCCGTCTCAAGATGAACATCTCCTTGAGATTGTGACATCTGTACAGCAGCATTCAAAGCGACATTCAAAGACCTGTAAGCGGGGTAACAGTGTTTGTCGCTTTGGCTTTCCGAAGCCAGCTTCAGGTAGGACCTTTATTAGTCACGCTAAAGAGCCAGAAAAACCATGTAAGTGTCAAACGGGCGATAGCAAAGAACCCTGTAAATGCAAGGCCAAGGAGGCACCTCAGATGCAAAAGGCAATGGCAAACCGGATTCTGGATGTGGTGTTAACGGCTCTCTCTGGTGAGAATTGTCAGTATCGGAGTATTGACCACTTGTTTAGTGAGCTAGGGATAACTCAAGAGCTTTTTGAAATGGCGTTTAGACGGTGTGAAAAAAAGACCCGTGTAGTATTGAAGAGGGATATTGGTAAAGTTTGGATTAATCCTTATAGCAAGAGCCTGTTGAGGGGCTGGAACGCGAACATGGACATCCAATTTGTAGTAGATGCATACGCTTGCGTGGTGTACATCATTTCCTACATCTCCAAAGCGGAAAAGGAAATAGGTTTGTTGTTAGCAAATGCCAAGAAGGAAGCAGAAAAGGATGAAAATTTGAGTGCAAAAGAAGCAATGAAAAAGCTGGGTACTGTGTATTTGCATAATTGGGATGTGTGTGCGCAGGAGGCTGTTTATAGACTAACACCAAGTATGCATCTAAAGGAGTGCTCCAGAAAAGTTGTTTATTCCCACAGGGGACAACATTGTGTGGATGAGTTTGCCTTTGGAAGTGTTAAAAGAAAGTGTCAGTGTCAGGTGAGGGTCTTAGCTCAGAAGGCATGTGGATGATTAGTTTAATGGATAGGTACAGAAGCAGGCCAGATGACATTGCATTCAATGACATCTGTATGGCAACATTCGCTTCAGAATATCGGATTTGTAGCAAAGGTGAGAAACCCAAAACTGGATTAAAATTGAAAAAGGATTTGGGTGTTGTCTCGAAAAGAACACGGACCAAAGCTGCAGTGGTGCGTTACGTGTGCTTTTATGAGTCAAAACATCCCGAATCCTTTCATCAAACCAACCTGCAGTTGTTTCTTCCTCATCGAGACGATTTAGATGTGAAACCTGATGCCTAGGAAACGTTTCAGCTGTTTAATGAGAATGGGTGTGTGAGGTTTAGTGATGGAACAAGTCATTCAGTGAAGTCTGTTGTTGATTTAAATAGGTCCCAATTTGAGGAAGAGGACGCTGAGGTTTTGGATGAAATCCTGGATTCAATAGATGAAGATAATATTATTTTTGATGATGCGTGGGGCCAGTTGTGCCCAGAGAAGGAGAGAGAGCATTTAGAGTGTGTGGAAGAGATGGAGAGTAGGGAGCAGATGGTAGATGAACATGGTGAGGAGCAGATTCCTGATCTGGCATGTAACGCGGAAAGAGTTTGTGGATTGGAAAAGAGAACCAACATCTTGTGTAGAAAAGATGGTTTGGCTTTAGTTGGGTCTTTGAATGAAAAGCAGATGTCTGTATTTTATCAAATACGACAGTGGTGCATAGACAAGGTTTCAGGGAAAAAAATTGAGCCATTCCACGTGTTCATTACTGGTGGTGCAGGGACAGGAAAGAGCCATTTAATAAAAGCTATTCAATATGAGTCGACTAAGTTGCTGTCACCTTTGTGTCATGATCCGGACAATGTTAGTGTTGTGTTGATGGCACCAACTGGTATTGCTGCTTTCAATTTGAAAGCATGTACAATCCACATGGCTCTTGGCATTGGACTGGATTTGCGCTTACCGTACATACCGTTGGGTGAAGAGAAGGTGAATGCATTGCGTTTGAAATACATGGATTTGCATATATTGATTATTGATGAAATTTCCATGGTGGATCATAAATTGTTATGCTACATTCATGGTAGGTTGAGGCAGATAAAGCAAACGGGTGACTTTCCTTCCTTTGGCAACGTGAGTATTATTGCTGTGGGTGATTTCTATCAGTTGCCTCCCGTTAAAGGGAAACCTCTATGTTGAGGGTATCGGGGTTCACCTGTGGTCTGTGTTTCAGGTAGTTGAGTTAGAGGAAATAGTGAGACAGAAGGACAGAGTGTTTGCATGAGTTCTGATCCTGTTCAACAACTCAGCAAAGGGAGTGAAAATGCTGGCTAGTGATGTTGAGACACTGAAGCATTGTGAAACTGGTGAAGTTAGTTCAAGTTTACACATATTCCCTACAAATAGTCAAGTAAGTGAGTACAATTGTGGTGAATTGTTGAGGATTTGTCCAGAACATGTAAAAATTGTAGCGCAGGACTTCAAAAATAGTAAGAAAACAGGGAAGCTTGAATTAATTGAGGGGCACCATTCCAAAACATCGAAAACGTCTTTGGAGGAAACACTGCTTGTGGGTGTGGGTGCCCGTGTTATGTTGATTAAAAATGTTGATGTTGAGGATGGCCTTGTAAATGGCATTTGTGGTGAAGTGACACACATTGAGAGGGACGGTGAGAAGAAGTTTCCTAGTAAAGTGTATGTGAAGTTTGATGACACTGTGGTTGGTGCACAGAGGAGGAAACGGTTAACCCTTATAGGGATTTGGCTGACTCCACCGAGATTGGCCCAGACGAGAACAGAGTGTCCAGGAAGGGTGGGATGCGGAGGCAATTTCCACTGAAGCTTGCTTGGGCTTGTACGGTCCATAAGGTGCAAGGACTTACTGTGGACAGCGCTGTCGTGGGTCTAGTTAAGACATTTGCAGCAGGACAGGCATACGTGGCATTGAGCAGAGTGAAGAGTTTGGCTGGGTTGATTCTCCAAGATTTTGATGAAAAATATGTGTATTGTAGGCACGGCATTAAGAAGGCACTTCAAAATATGCCTCCGTTCTTGGTGAAAGGTAAGAAGGAATTAAAACCAGTAGTTTTCTCTATGTTTTTGATGACTGTGCAGAGCTTGGCTCTCCATGTTTCACACTTGGCCTTACGCACACAGCATTTGCATTGTGACTGCATTGCTGTAACTGAAACATGGCTCCCTAATACGGATGCACTGGATATGGTAAAGATTGATGGTTACAGTTTCCATAACAGTCCGGAGTGTAGCGTACTCCGGCAGGAACACAGTATTTAGAGCTTTGCAAGCCCAGCAACATGGTGGTGTTGGCATTTTCAGTTCATTAAATGAGGCATTTGAGGTGGTGAAATTGCCAGATGTTGATTTGGAGTGTGGTACCGTGAAATATTTATCCTGGGACATTTTAGTGGCAGTTGTTTATAGACCTCCATCATATCCAATGTCTTTGTTTAAGGAGCAACTTGGCAAACTACTTGATTGGTTAGAACCACTAAGTAGCACGGTTGCTGTCATGGGAGATTTTAATGATGACATTTTGAGGTCATCTTCCATCTGTAAATTTGTGGAAGATAAAAGGTTTGTGCAGCTAATCACACAAGCCACCACTGAGCGAGGCACATTGATTGACCACGTGTATGTGAAAACATCACGTTTTGAAGTAGAGTCAGTAGTGTTGCCTACGTACTTCAGTGATCATGAGGGGATTGTTTGTTGGTTTGGAGAAAAGTCATCCCAGGAACATGAAAAGTGTTTGTAAAAGGTCAGAGTTTCCAGGTTGCCATTTTTTATCTGATGCAGAGACAGTTGTTGTTGTTGTAGTAGTAGTGGTACGGAAATAATTGTGTTCGTAGGTTTGTTGCCATTTTTAATCTGATGCAGAGACGGTTGTTGTTGTAGTAGTGGTATGGAAACAATGTTGTTGGTAGGTTTGTTGCCGTTTTGATCTGATGTAGGGACAGTAGTTGTTGTTGTTGTTGTTGTAAGAATAGATGTTTGTTGGTAGGGTTGTTTCCATGCAGGCAGACCAGCTAATACTGTATGGTGTTGTTTTGCATTCTGTACCTTCTGCTTACCCTTCTCTTTCTTTTGTGTTTCAGGTGTCTAAAAGCTGTCCATAAGACTCGGGGTTGTGTTAAATGTTGATGCCATTGAAATTTAATTAATTCCATATTCATTTTGAGGGGTGTGATTTTGTTTTGTTACTGGTCCTATTATTTTGAAATACCTGTAGGGAAAAAATGATTTCCCTAATAGTGCTGGGGGAAGTGAGGAGGCAACTTTATATTCAATGCCAATTGTCAGTTTTATTTTCTATTGTACGCCAAATTGGATGTGTTATTGCAAAATTTAACAGTGTTTCTAATTTATAATGTAAAACAGTTTGATTCGTTATATTTCTCTACATCCATAAACTTTAATATGATAAATATTACATCATTTGGAATATCAACATTTGGCTAAATTACAGTGTGTTATCGAAATTACCATTATATGAATCAGCAATTGTGAATTTTATTTTTTATTTTACGCCAAATTGAATGTTTTACTGCAAAATTTAGCAGTGGTTGTAATTTATAATGTAAAGCTATTTGATTTGTTGCATTTTCTACATCCTTAAACTTTAATATAAATATTACATCATCTAGAATATCAACATTTCGCTAAATTACAGCGTGATATCGAAATTCGGCCATTTTGCCCAGCACTATTTTTAACTTTTTATTCACTGTGTCATGATAGGCCCCTCCCACTTTTCACAGCCTACTCTATTTGCCATAGCAATGTGCTTCCATCTAATAAGATTCATCCTACAGTGTTTTGAAGTCAACACGACATGTCGTCTTGCCGCTAGAGCTGCTGGCGTAGGACGGCCCAAGAAGCGGCGCCCTCTGAGAGCGCAAGGCATTGTGGGTGTTTTTGGTTATCGTTTGTTGTTTGGGGCTGTACGGTTATCATGTGTATCAAATATATAACACTTTGAACTTTGCATTCTGGAGTTGCAAGCGTTTTCGTATAACGGCATAGTTGTGGAGAAGGATTTTCCTGTGTGATTATAGGCCCCTCCCACTGGCCATGATGGGTAATTTGGTCATCGAGCGTTGTTTATGGATGGACAATCATCGTGTGTATCAAATATGAAGCAGTTTGAACTTTGCATTGGAGCGTTCTAAGCGTTTTCCTATTACAGCGTGCTGATGGCGAGGGATTTTGCTGTGTTATTATAGGCCCCTCCCAATGGCCATGATGGGTAATTGGTCATCGAGCGTTGTTTATGGATGGACAATCATCGTGTGTATCAAATATGAAGCAGTTTGAACTTTGCATTGGAGCGGTATAAGCATTTTCCTATTACGGCGTGCTGATGGCGAAGGATTTTCCAGTGACATTGTAGGCCCCTCCCACTGACCACAGTCTGTTGTTTCTTCAATAGGAATGTGCTCCCCTCTGTGTAGGTTCATCCTACAGTGTTTTGAAGTCAACACGACATATCGTCTGTCCGCTACAGCTGCTCGTGTAGGGCGACCACAGAAGCGGCGCCCTCTGAGAACGCAAAGCATTGTGGGTAAATTGGTTATCGTGTTTTGTTTAGAGCTGGACAGTCGTCATGTGTATCAAATATGAAGCAGTTTGAACTTTGCATTCTAGAGTTATAAGCTTTTTCCTAGAACGGCGTCCTGTTGATGCTAACTGTGTACATGACCATAAATGCCACCGGTCGAAAACACAAGGCATGATGGGAAATGTTTCAAAGCAGTCATGACCAAGCTTGGGCACATGTCCTTTGTGTGAAATTTGAAGCTGATCGTAGTTTGTGTGCCAGAGTTATGGAGATTTGGACATTTCTGTGTGCTAATGAAAATTAGCATTGCATTTTTGTGGCGGCGCCACGACCAAACCGTGACAGATACGCAAATTCTTTCGATAACTTTTTATCTTCAATGGGTCCTATGTGGTGTTGCCAAGTTTTAAGCGAATCGGATGAATCCCCTCAGACTAGATAGCGCAGATGCGTTTTGAGGGCGAAACGCCATTTTTGACCTTTGACCCAAGATGGCTGACTTCCTGTTTGGTTTTGGGCAGGGTCACAATGTAACTTTTTGCTCCTTCTGGGCCGAAGACTACATGTGGCGATTTTCGTACATATCGGTCAAACCTGGCGGTCGTGCGGTTCCATCCTTTTTTTGGCAGCAAAAACGCACGCTGTGGGGGTCGAATTAGCGATCAAAGTGGGGAGGTACATAATAATAATAAATAAAAGCGAAAACAATAGGTTCCTCTGTCCCATTCTGCGACATCGGACCCTAATTATACCATAATTTTATTTAATGATCAATTACACTGTTTTCTAACTGAAGAAACATGCTATAATACATAAAAACAAAACCCTTTGAAAAAGTTATTAAAGTTCAATTTTTAACATTATTTCAGGACAAAACCAGGAACGAGACTCAACTTGTGGAGTTAGTCTGTGCCAGTCATTCACAAAACAACATCAGTGCACCTGTAACGTTCTGACATTCCTGACATACCCGAGTGAGGATTGTCAGTTTACAATTCACTTTCTTGTGCCAAACACAACAGGACAGTGAAGCTGTGGATGCCAAACCAACCACCAGAAAGAAGATGATGAATCAGGAAGAAGAAATGTAAAAAACACAAAAAGTAAGGAGGGTTTAGCAGTGCACTTTTTGCCTGTTTTTACACAGATAATAAAAGAACCTCCACTGCCCTGAAGACAAACTTCTCTCTTCAAAATGAGCCCTCCACCAAACATACATACATACAGTGGTATGCAAAAGTTTGGGCACCCTTGTAAATGTTCATGATTTTCCTTAATAAATAATTGGTTGTTTGGATAACAAATTCCAGTTAAATTTATCATATAGGAAACAAACACAGTGATATTTGAGAAGTGAAATAAAGTTTATATGATTTACAGAAAGTGTGCTAGAATTATTTAAACAAAATTAGGCATGTGCATAAATGTAGGCACCCTTGCATCTTATTGATTTTAATACTCTTAGCACTAATTATTGGAACTCAAAATTGTTTTGGTAACCTCAGTGATCCTTGATCTCCATACACAGGTGAATCCAATCATGAGTCAGGGTATTTAAGTAGGAAAATTCTAGGTGTTTCCTCTTTGCATCTTCTCTGATTAGTGGCAACATGGGAGCCTCAAAACACCTCTCAAATGACCTGAAAACAAAGATAATTCAACATCATGGTTTAGGGGAGGGATACAAAAAGCTATCCCAGCGATTTAAGCTTTCAGTTTCAACTGTGAGGAACATTGTGAGGAATTGGAAGACCACAGGCACAGTTCTAGTTAAGGCCCGAAGTGGAAGACCAAGAAAGATCTCCGAAAGGCAGCGGCGCAGGATGGTGAGAACAGTCACAGTCAACCCGCAGACCAGCTCCAAAGACCTACAACATCAGCTTGCTGCAGATGGTGTCACTGTGCATCGTTCCACTATTCAGCGCACTTTACACAAGGAGATGCTGTATGGAAGAGTAATGCGGAAAAAGCCTTTTCTCTGCACACGCCACAAACGGGGTCGCTTGAGGTATGCTAAAGCACATTTGGACAAGCCAGCTTCATTTTGGAACAAGGTGCTGTGGACTGATGAAACTAAAATAGAGTTATTTGGGCATAACCAGGGGCGTTATGCATGGCGGAAAAAGAACACAGCATTCCAAGAAAAGCACTTGCTACCTACAGTAAAGTTTGGTGGTGGTTCCATCATGCTGTGGGGCTGTGTGTCCAGTGCAGGCACTGGGAATCTTGTTAGAGTTGAGGGGCGCATGGATTCCTCTCAATATCAGCAGATTCTGGAGAACAATGTCCAGGAATCAGTGACAAAGTTGAAGTTGCGCCGGGGCTGGATCTTTCAACAAGACAATGATCCTAAACACTGCTCAAAATCTACTAAGGCATTCATGCAGAGGAACAAGTACAACATCCTGGAATGGCCGTCTCAGTCCCCAGACCTGAATATTATTGAAAATGTATGGTGTGCTTTAAAACGGGCGGTCCATGCTCGGAAACCATCAAACCTGACTGAACTAGAGATGATCTGCAGAGAAGAATGGTCCAAAATACCTCCCACCAGAATCCAGACCCTAATTGGAAGCTATAGGAAGCGTTTGGAGGCTGTTATTTCAGAAAAAGGAGGATCTACAAAATATTAAGTATTGTTTTTCTTTTGTGGTGCCTAAACTTATGCGCATGCCTAATTCTGTTTAAATAATTCTAGCACACTTTCTGTAAATCATATAAACTTTATTTCACTTCTCAAATATCACTGTGTTTGTCTCCTATATGATAAATTTAACTGGAATTTGTTATCCAAACAACCAATTATTTATTAAGGAAAATCATGAACATTTACAAGGGTGCCCAAACTTTTGCATACCACTGTACATACATACATAATACTTGCTCCAAATATTTTTTTCATGCATTTTTCCATGTAGAGTGGACCTTTAATCACTGTCAGTTGTATTTCAGAGTTATCCATTTTTCCATCTTTTTGTATTAATATTCGATGCATCCCTTTATGTATAAAATTAAAAAAATGTTTATATATATATATATATATATATATATATATATTATTTTGTGCTTTGGCTTTTCCACACTTGTGTTTTCTCTTGTCATTATTGCATTTGTCATTCATGTGTTCAGGATATGACTAGGTGGTTTCTGTTTCCATTAAAGGAGTTCCTGCTTGTTGCTGTTAATAAATGACCTTGTAATGACAAGTGGGACATATTGTTATAAATGAGCTTAGAATCAAATGCTGGGTCAGCGTTTAGCAAGTCTTTTAGTATGTGAAGCAATTATAGTTTAAGAATCAATAATTTTAGCAAAGCAGTTCATATTATCAGTTAAACATCTTGTAAGTGCAGTATCTATAAAGAGCCAGGAGGTGGTGGTAGAGTTTTTTATTTGATATTATATGTAATGCAGAATTGCTTGTCTTTTAATTCTCCTTTTGCCAAATGTCACAGTACTTTAAATAAAGCCAACCGTTGCATGACATGTCACAACATAGTGTTCATGGGAAATGTAGGATTAGCACAACCAGCAGTGTTGCCAGATATATATTCTGTTTAAAAACCCTCAAATGTATTGACAGAAAAACAGCCCAATCTGGCAACAATAACTTGTCACATTGTTTCTTGCAGATTCAAACAGACGCAGTGGTATGTGTCGTTCTTCACTAATATAGGATTATTAATAATAATAATAATAATAATAATAATAATAACAGCAATACTAAGATAAAAACATAAAATAATCATGATATTGATCCCTGAAGGGAAATTCCATAATAATAATACAATGAGAATACCAGTAACTACAATATTAAAGGAGTGTACAAGGGTTCATTAGCATGTTAGCTCAGCTTCTGTAACATCTCACAGCTTCTCCATCAGCTGCTCTGCATTTCATTATGAGGTGCATTCACTTTCCCCAGGAGAGTGTGGGAAAATAGAGTGTCTATAGGAAACCCTAACATACGATCCCTGATATCCAGGTTAGAAGAGTGCTTAGATTGATCAGAAAGAGCTGAACTAGTTTGATCTAAAACACTTCTTTATCAAAGTCTCCTCTTTACAGTAGAATATATTCAACCATTAGCAGGAGGCAGAAAATCCCAGGTTGAGTGAAGGCAGCACAGGTGCAGGTGGTTAATTGTTCACCCTCTCCTCTCTGTGTGACCTGACTCACTTTGACTTTCACACGTCATTGAACACTAACTAAACCAGATACACAGACTCATTGTGACCCTGTATTGACTGTGTTTGGGGCCAATCAGCATCACTTCTAGATTGTGGATATCCATCAGATGGTACTATTGATATGTTCAACAGTGATAAACAGTGAATGAAAGCTGCTTAAACTGTTTACTGTTATTAATAATTAAACTTCACTTCCCTTATTAAGAGATTTTATGAACTCACCTGTTCACTGGTGTTGTGGATTATCCTGCAGCTGCTCCCAGGGTTTTCTCCAGTGCTGTTGAGCGTAGGGGACCCCAATGTTGTAGTGATGGCGCCCCCTACGCTCCGTTTTCAGCAACGTAGGGAGATTTTCTGTTGGTTTTTTCATTTTTTAATCAATACTATCGTAATAATTGTTGCACACTTGGACACAAAGGGACTTCCAGATGTTCACAGGTTGTTTAATCTCATTTTTTAATCTGAATAATCCAGAAACACATACATCAGCCTCACCATCTATTTAATACAGGCGATCTGGACGGATGCTCCAGTCTTTACCTGAGGACCCCTGCAGCCCTTTAGCTGCCCCTGATGCTGCCTGTGTGTATGTAATAACTGTCCATGTATATAAGCTCTGAGGAGAGCAGACAGTCTGTTCTCCTCAGAGCTTACAGACTGGCGAACACCACCATGTAGTAGTTTTCATTAAAATCCTACATGTCCCATGATTCTTAGCTCTTCTCTGTAGTCCTTGTTCTCCTGAGACGTGTTTTAAAGGTGTTTCTACTGTCGTAGCTGGTCTGTCAGTCTCTCCTCTCATGATGAAGACCAGGGGTGGAGCAGCCATTTATGAAGTTTATTAAATTAATTTACTAAAATCATAATAAAGCTGTTATTAAGTCACTGATTCTCAACATGTGGCTCTTTATGTCTTCATTTTAATTATTATTTCCCCAGAAAACCTTAAAAAAGGAAACTTTTTAAACCCTTTTTTTTAATCCTTTTCTTTGGCTGTTTTACAACTTCCTTTGTCCCATTTTTGTCACTTTTCCAAAAAAAAAAAAAAACACTTTTTCTTGTTTTTTCAGATTTTTGCTCCTTTTGCCAAAAAATATCTCTCTTTTTGACACTTTTATTCAATTTTTGTCTATTCTTTAACCATTGTTAAGCACTTTTCATCCAAATAATCAACCTTTGGCAAAATAAATAGCACTTGTTGTTTTTGTTCCACATTTTGCTCATTTAAGCTACCTGTAACCATTTCATACCACCTGTTTCCTCTTTTTTGTCATTTTTTTTTGCCACTCTTGACTGTTTTTGGTCCATTTTAGTCACTTTTCACAATTTTCTTGCCACTATTTTGCCACTTTTGGACCATTTTTCAACACTTTACTCATCACTGTTAACTCTTTGTTAACCTTAATCAAATGGCTGGCTGTGATTGGCTGATCACCATTCAATCAATCTAACTGGATCAATACGTTCTCAACAATTAATTCCTCTGTAAAAAGTGAGGGAGATGATTTTTAGTTTTAATTAAAGTGTGGATGATGTAAAAAAGACAATTGTTCTGAAATGTGTCGGTTTCTGAACCACTTTATTGTTGATGTAACAAAGATCTTAGAACTCTCACATTAACAAATAAATGACTTTGATCACAGTGCTTTCCTTTTGTTGTCATATTGGAATAGTTTTTGTAACGTTACACAACAGATGGATTCACTCAGAAAACAATATACAGATATATATATATATATTTATACAGTATATATATAATCTGCTGTGCTAAAAATATTGACCCCCAAAATATAACCTTTTTGTTTTAGTATTTATTACTAACACACAACTACAGAGATTACACTAAACTAGAAAGAGAAATAAGTGAAATATCTTTTAAAATATAGCTTGTTTAAACAGATTGAAATATATATTGTTTAGTGCATGTCTAATAGTTTTTTTCTTACTTTATTAATATAGTTTAAGTGAAGGCACAACACGTTTTTTTTTTTTTAAAGAAAAAAAACTTTATTCACATTGTTCCATTATTACAAGGTTTCAAACAGTTTTAAATGAAACTTTAGCCTCGAGGTGTGGAAATATATTCAAATGTGAATGACTATAAATAATAATAATAATAATAATAATAATAATAATAATAATAATAATAATAATAATAATGGTAAAGAGTAAATAATTCAGGGTTTTAAAAAGTAAAAAGCCTAATTCAACATCTCTTCCTTTTTAAAAAAAAACGTCACTTCCGGTACGTTTTTAGTGTGCTAGCACCATAGCAACAGCATAAAGCATGATTATTGTTTCCGAAACAAACAAATAGATCCTATACATGAACTGAATAGATACTATATAAGTTAAGGATACATTTCTCACTAGTATCCTTTACTATTTCTCACAAAGAGAGGAAGACAGACATGGGAGACGAACAAACATGAATGAGATGAACTGTGTGTAGAACATGTTGTGAGTGTGTGTAAGTTTGTAGTTATAGAAGTATGTATGTGATCTATTGTGGATGAAGTTTGCTGATGAAAGTTCATTCATGTACCTTGAAGATGATGTCAGAGTTGGACCTGGAGGTGCTGTTTGAAGAAATGCAGCAGGACGTGCCACCGTTGAGTTCTGTTGCGTTTCAACAGAGTATAGCCCCTTCAGCCGATCCAGGCGGTTCTGGCCTTCACAGCTGGGTTAGAGAATGGCTCGTGGCTTACCCCAATGGGTCACGGGCCGGG
Organism: Gouania willdenowi; assembly: GCF_900634775.1. NCBI lineage: Eukaryota > Metazoa > Chordata > Actinopteri > Blenniiformes > Gobiesocidae > Gouania > Gouania willdenowi. The sequence goes on along the minus strand of NW_021145033.1, from coordinate 317,616 downwards.
CTTCTTTCGGCTGTTACGCACGTCACTAGATGCTGGATTCGTCCGAACCAAGCAGTTGTTGATTCCAAAAATCTAACTGTTTCAACTAAAAATAAAATGAAATAAATGAAAAGGTGGGGAAGGGAAACGCGTTGAGCATGAAACGCCAGCGTCCCAAAAACTGAAGTTAGGAGCGGCTTTCTTCTTTTAAAAGCTTATCTTTGGGACTTGCCTCCCAAGAAGGAAACTTCGTTGATTGGTTTAAAGTTGCCAGCATCTCAGCTGGCTGCCTTTGGGTGTGTCTGGGGTGTGTGTGTATGTGAGACAAAGACAAACAGGAGGGATGATTCCTAGATTTACACATAAACCATAATAATGAGTTCAGCATATTCAAATAATCTTTTCAACATCATATCTTGAAATAGGAACCGGTTAATGAATTTTACTTGTAATTACTCATAAACATAAATGTCAAAAATCATGTTATGCCTCTTCTTTACTATATGGTTGCAGTAGATACAGTACCTCAAACTAACTTTTGTGATGTTTTCTGGTATTTTAAGCACTTTTTAAATGATGGAACATTTAAAATAGCATTCTGTGGGTATTAAATTATCTGAAAAGAGTGGAATAGGACAGACATGGTTTGCAATATCAATTTCTGTAGAAACCATTCCAATAATGTTTTCATTTGTAACTTTAAATTTACCTGCACTTATTACAGGATGTTTAACTGATAATATCATCTGCTTTACTGAAATGATTGATTCTCAATATTTAATGGTTTCACAGACCAAAAGCTTGTTTTCTGCACTAATTTACTCTTAAACCAGCAGCTGTTTTCAGACAGAGAACCTGTAAATTAACATCTTTAAGCATGAAACTAATAATGTAAGTTTAGTAGAGTTTACTGACGTTAGCTCAGGTATGTAGCCTGTGCTACTAAAACTAAAATCTAAACAGAGGCTCATTTAGCTTTTTAAATACTTTAAAGTGACTAAATAAACTTTTTAATAAGTCCATGAATGAGACCCTTCTGTCTCCTGTTTATTTATTTTTTTCTCTCAACAATGTGTAGCTGTCACAGAGCCATCCAGATAGAGCTGTTATTATATTCTAATTCTACCATAAACTGTCATAAATGTATCTACATCGTCTCCTTCAAAAACTCTAAACCCAACCTGGCAACACAGCTGTTGTTGACTTGTCCTGTGTTATATGTGTAGTTTATTTATTTGATTTAGGCCCATTTATTTATTTATTTATTATATAGAATTAGATGAAATCAATAATATTGATCTTTTCTGACTAAACTTTTCTGATTTTCCCACAATTCTCCTCATAATTCAACTGTGAGTGAAGGCCTCAGTGAGAATTGAACTCACGACCCCTAGTTTACAAGACCAGTGCTCTATCCTCTGAGCTATGAGGCCCTCTGTGCATGTATGTGTGTGTGGTTGCAGCCAATCAGAGCCACTCATAGAGAGTTTGAAGCCACACACACACACACACACACACACACACACACACACACACACACACACACACACACACACACACACACACACACACACACACACACACACACACACACACACACACACACACACACACACAGGCTTGGGGAGTAATGGATTACTAGTAACAGTGTTATGTAATCTGGATACAAAAATAATGTAACTATAATCTGTTACAGTACATTTAAAAACATGTAATCAGATTACCAGTATTTTTATTAAAAATGGGGATTACTTAGTGGGATTACTTATTCAAAGCAAACAGAATATACACCGTGCAACAGATACACAGAGTGTACACACACATTGTGACACTTCATAGCACTTCACCATGAACGTGAAACCAATACTGCCTGCCTAGCTGTTTACCATCATGACTCAGGAGTTTTCACTGCATGAAAATTCCTGAGTCACTGTTTGCTGTGACCACACCAAATAAAACATGGAAAGGTAAATCACAAAGATGAATCCAAAGTTAACTTCTGACACAAACTCTCTACACCATAGACTGTAAACACACATCTCCACTACGCATCCTCAAGTTGCCTTCACTGACTGCCAACGCTGTAGGAATTAGGAACATCTACAACTGACACATCCAACAAACAGCAGAGCTGTTACAATATGAAGCTATTATGCTAACAGCTAACTTATATGATATTGTGCAGTAACATAACAGCTGTATATGTGTTTGTTGTGTCTATCACTGCATGATGCAGAATAACTGCATTTGTTTGTCTAAAAAATAATTTTCAACAAATTGAATTAAAGTCACTTCCTGTACATTACATGAAAGACATGCTGACACAGCAAACATAACTAATAATTAACTATGGAGCATGTTATTATGTAAAACATCTACTTTATGACACTTTTTTCCTGTAATTTTTTAATTAATTTAAAACCAGAATCAGGAAAACAGAAAAACCAGAAACAGGAAAAAATAAAAACCAAATACAAAAAAAAAGGTTTATTTCTGATTGTTTTTTAAATCAAAATAACAATGGTAACACATTATATCATTTTGTTTGTTTGTCTTTTTTACAAAGTGCAGTTGATTCTATATCTATAGCATAAAAAATCTGTGACTGCAGGTGACAGATAGAACACATTTTTGTGGAGGTACGTCTTTTAAATTAACGCATGCCTCGAGATGCGTTCAAAGTCCCTGGAAAACCCCGAAATTTGTAAAATATCCCCACACAGCCCTGACACCAGGTGAAAACAAAAGAGGACATGTCTAAAACCAGACGTATGTCACCATACATGTCATCATTATTTAATAATGAATGGAAAAAATAAAAATGCAGTGTTATAGTTTGGTCACTTGGGGGACATTTATAAAGTTTTATTATTATGACTATTTGGAATTTTGGTGTTTTTCACCATATCTGCATTGAAAAAGGAACCTTGGGATGAAATATTAATTAGAACATATTTTCAAATAAATATCAAAACAATATTAACACTAGCATGCCCAAGGTTTTCTTACTCCTGCTGCCCTGCCCAGAGGCCGCCAAATGACACTCATTTGCAACTCAGTGGGCCACCTCTCTTATGTAAATGCAGCCATTCGATCGGAATGTGCAGCTAGGCAGTGACAAACTTTGGGGGTTGGTGTAAATGATGGCCAGTGTTGAGAAACCAGTGTTTCTTCCATGTAGATGATGGTTGTTAATCCAAATAACATTATATGGAATTATTGGATAAGAATGGCCAAATTAATATGAGCCATGTGTGTTGTGATCAATTAATAAACCACAATAAATAAAATTAAAAAAAGAAAAACAGTAATAAAGCAACCAAGCTCCTGTTTCCTACTCCTGTATTTTCACTATTTACCTTTATTGTTTTTGTGCTTATAAATCAAATGTATTGTTGCTATTTATGGTAAAGCAAGATTTCCGAGTGTGAAAAGGACTGTTTGAGTTCTCACTTTAAAAAGGTAAATTCACGAGGTCCACCATTCACTAACCAGGTCCATGAATTATTTTATTAAGCTATTATTTTACAAATTTGAAGAAAGTGCACAAGATGCACAAAGAATCAATGCTTCAACAGGGAAAAACAATCTCAATCTCTGTTTACACCATCAGTTATGCTGACATTATCCCTCTTGACCTTTGACCGGAAGTACTGAACCATAGTGAAAGTTTGAAAAGGCTTATCACCTCAAGGTGAAAAAATAGCCAACTCAGGGCAGATATTTCACTGACTCTGGCGACTGAGAAGCAAGGATGTCAAAAGTTTACAGCTCTCAGCAGGCTTTGGAGATGATCCTAAATGACGCCAATCCCTGTGACTCCGATGGAGAAGAAATATCCCTTCATCTGAGTTCTGACTCTGAAATTTCTTCCGGTAAGATTTTCTAAACATCCTTTTTTTTGTTTGCTGATTATGGCAGTTGTGTTTTTAATGTTTCATTAATCACATCTCAAAAATATGATCACCCTATAGATGAGGAGGATTCGCCACCTTCAGAAAAGAGAGGTCGCCTGGAGACACACGAGCGGCTGACAGAGACGGCAAAAGACGGCACAGTGTGGCGTGAAGAACAGGTCGGAAGGCCTCTCCATCACAGCCCAATTGAAGGTCACGTCACAGATGGAGAGCCAACTGCTTTGGCCAGAAGAAAGGTGACGAGTCGCTTACAGAGTTTCTTCTGCTTCATAACTCTGGAAATGCTTCGGACCATTCAGGAGTGGACTGTCCAGCATGCACTCCAGACACAACATGAGAACTGGTTCATGGCCATACCTGAACTAATGGCGTTCATTGCCATCCTGCTTCTGCGGGGGATTGTCCGCCTTCCATCGCTGCATGACGCATGGTCAGCAAATCTGGGACCGCCCCTGATCAACAGGATTATGGCTCGAAACCGTTTCAAGGACATCATGCAGCATCTACGCTTCGACGACAAGGACACACGCGGTGAACGAGTTGCGACTGACCGGTTTGCTGCAATCTCTGACGTTTGGGGGTCTTTTGTTGCCAACTGCATCACTTCGTACAACCCAGGCAGGCACATCACCATAGATGAGCAACTTTTTCCAACTAAGACTCGCTGCTGTTTCTTGCAATACATTGCAACGAAGCCGGACAAGTTTGGTATCAAGTTCTGGGTGGCATGTGACCTTAAATCCAAGTATGTGTGCAAAATCATCCCATATCTTGGCAAAGACCCCAGTCGTCCACCTGGGGAGAGATTGTCTGAAAATGTGGTGATGAAGCTTATGGAACCGTTTATGGACAAAGGAAGAACTGTTACAACCGACAATTTTTTCACTTCATTGTCACTAGCACGTCGACTGCACAGCCGGAAGACCACCCTCCTTGGCACAGTCAATAAGATTCGCCGGGAGCTTCCAGATTCAGCTAAAAAGAATTTGGCCCGTGAGGAATTCAGCACACAAGTGTTTTCAACCTCTGGTGCCACACTGACTGTTTATGTGCCCAAACGAAAGAAGACTGTCTGCCTCCTCAGTAGCGTGCACAGCGTGGTGGAGACTGAGGCTACTCGGAAAAAAAAGCCGAACACAGTCACCGACTACAACAGCATGAAATGCGGTGTGGACGTCATGGACCAGATGGTTCGAAAGTACACTGTGCGTTCAGGAACACGGCGTTGGCCAGTCACTGTGTTTTACAACATGATTGACATTGCAGCGCTGAACGCACATGTGCTTTATCAGGCATGCACTGGGGTCAAGGAGAGAAGGGTGGACTTCTTGCTGGAGCTTGCAAATGAGCTTGCCCAGTCTCATATGGCAGCCAAGGAGGTGAATGAGCAAAACCTTCAGCAACAACCACCCACACCTGATGTGGGGAAAAGGGCATTGTGCCAGGTGAAGTGTTGCTGCAGGAAAAACCGTGCCACCAAGTGTTGTATGTATTGTGACAAGTTTGCATGTGGCAAATGCATAAAGGAGGTGTGGCAGTGCCAGAATTGTTCACAAAATCTCTATTAAATAAATTTCACCAAGAATGCAAACAAACTGTTGCCGTCTCACTATTACTACTTACTACTTTCTGTTGCAAAAGTTGAAATATAAGTTGCAACCTCTATGTAGCTGCTGTATGGGAAACACAAAGGAGATTACAAAAGGTCTTTGTGTCCTGGAACCTACCTAGCCACCCCCCCACCCTAGCTGAGGGGGGAGTAGTGGCCTCAGTAACATAACAATGGTCACAAGCTGAGTTGTTCACACCCGCCAAATGACACCAGCTTGGACTTTATAGGTATAGGTGTCAAATGACACCACTCTGGTCATGCTAGTGTTAATTCACTGGAACACATTTGTAACCTTTACACACCCTGAAACACAATATATTATGACAGTAAATATCATGTCTGCTATTAAAAACTGTATATTACAATAGTTAGCATATTAGCACACACTTAGCTATAACAGAGCTTTTCATCTGTAAACCCTTCTTAGAAACCAATGATCACACAATGTGTTGCCTGTTATCTCACGCTACGAGGTGACTATTGTTGGAATTGTCCCTGTATAAATAAAGTTTCATTGAATTAATATGTGACCTTTGACTAATAAACAGTGGTTGCAAATATCAAACTACTTATGTGTAACTCTATTGTAGTCCAGTCATCACATTTATAAACTATCTTAGTCATCTAGGATCTGTGCACCCTCAGAAAATCAGCTGCTCACATTATTTTGACCTGAAATCATCTGATTTTCCACTATTTGTAATTCTTCTCCAGTCTGCATTGACTCCTCCCACCAGAGCGTCATGTTTAAGGGAAGAAGAAAATGAAAATGGATGATTTATTATTCATTTTATTTATGAGTTAAAAAATGCAGTTATCTTCTGAAAATGAAAAATTATTTCTGTTAATGGATTTTAAATTGAATTATGGTACAGATATACTTCCATAGTTTATACAGTTGACGTAGCGTTCTTATTCTCTATTACAAGTTCACAGAGAAGCTGCAGTGTTTGCAACTGTCGTCACCTAAAAAAGACAAACAAACAAAACAATAAATAATGTTACCATTGTTATTTGGATTATTGTGATTTTAAAACCAATCAGAAACTCACTGTTTTTTTCTGTATTTGGTTTTTCTGTTTTCCTGTTTCTGGTTTTAATTAATAATAATTTTTTAAAAAACAATCAGTTTTTGCAGTTTTTTTTTCTTTGGTTTTGAAACAAAATAACCAAAGAATGAAGGGTACATGGATTCAAACATGATCTAAATCATATTAATTTCTGAGTGTTGTTATCTGTTGATAACGCTCTTGGTTCAGTTCATTAGTTCTAACCTGATAAGTTAATAATAAATGAGTGTTCAATGAACACGCCCTCTGAAGCTGTTTTGATGCACGGCACTGCTTCTCTTTAAACTCTTCACCACATTGTCCTTTTTGCTTTATTCCAGCCAGGAGAGGACCCTGGGCTATACCTGGAGAAGCAGCCTCTCTCCTCTCCGCTGCTGGTTTTTGATGGAACATCCAGCTGTGTCGTTGTGGGAAACATGCCTGTGAGCACCTCCCCCAGGAGGAATTCTGGGAAGCAATGTTGGTATTGATGGCATACTACTACACTCTGCACTTAACACACCCAAAGTGTGTTGCCACGGTCCTCTCTGTCATTCAAACCGAGGTCATTGGTGATGCCATCCATGATCAAGATGCTACTAGCACATATAGGAAAGCAATCGCTGAATGGAAATCATTGGTTGAAAAATAGGTGAATGTCAAGCAGCATTTTGTCAGGTCTGTTGTGTTTGTTTTTGTTTGCAATGCCTTTGAATAAGTTGTTTTGTGCCTGACTTGGCTAGCTACGCCACAAGTTTTCCCTCAGTGTCCTTAGGTCTCACATGTTAGATGGACCTTGAACTGAGACATGTTTGAATACTTTACATTGTAGTGTTGCACAAATGTTTGATCATTTTGTTTTTGCCTTCTTCACGTGACAAATCACAGCACTTTATACAGCAGCATATTATGTGTTTTGTTCATTGCTGTTTGTTTTGCTTTAAAAAAAAAGTCTTAAATTGTCTTAAAATTGACATAAAAAGTGTGCAGCAACCACTGTTTCTGGTGTACGGTTCATACTGTTAATAAATGTTGATGGTACTCATACTCCTGGTTGTGATTCTGATAAGATGTTTATTCTAAGAACAAAAACTGGTTTTAAAATTTTGGTTTTAATTTTAATGTAGATTTAGGTTTATTTCAAAATGAGTCAACTTGTATCAAGAAACAGCTTAGTCATTTTTCACTAATGCTGAGTCATTTTTTACTTAGATTAGTTGTTTTCTTCTTGTTCCAAAGCTTTCATTTGCATAAATTAAAATAGAATTATTAGCTTATAGTCAGTATATTTCACTTATTATTGTGCTGTAGGAAGTTTGATTTTAAGTAGTTTAATCTAATATTCTTCCATTTCTGCTTATTTTAACCCTTTAGAATATTTATCAGGATCTTCTTATTATAAGATTCAACATTTTTTTCAAGATTTCTTATTTAGTAAATTTAACTTGCTGCATGAACAGTTAATGTCTCTTGTTTTAAGAATTCTCCTCAAATGTAGTGTTTTTTTCTTATATTTTATCTCTAATTTACAGCAAAGGCTTTGTTTTCAGATCAAATAGAGAGCAGCAGCTTTTCTGGGACAGTCCACAACAACATTAACTATGATATTGGTCAACAGATGAACTCCTCTGTCCTGTTGGTTAGGACAACGTGTCTAACAATAAAAGCCCATCATCACAGAGCTTCATTTGGACATTTCCTGATTAGCAATCATTTATTAGCTTTAGGTTTGGACCAGACGTGGGCCACACAATACTCAGTCTAGTATTGGCCACACCCCAAAGTAAACGCTCAAAATGAAGGAACAATACACAAAATAATAGCAAAACTGAACAAAAGGACAACAAAAGTACACAAATGTACTGTACAGTTTCACAAAATGACCATAAATATGCACACAAAAAAATCAAAAAAATTTATTTATTTTTATTTATTTATTTATTCAGTTTATTTCCGACATGGTTACATTCACTTTTTTTTTTTTTTTTTTACATTTTTTGTACATGCCAAAAAAGGAGACGAGAGAAGCAGTTTGCTTATCTGGATCCCGTCCCCTGTTTTACCATCGCAAATTTACATGGGTTTACATGTCTCTCTGGTCAATCATTCTTGAGTTGTTGAACAGTCCTTTCTTGTGTATTCTCATCTGTAGTCAGTGTTGTCTTGTTTTTATTCCTCTTCCTCGCTATCGTTGTTCGTGTTGGCCTTGTTCCCTGCCAGACGTTGTTAGCATTCCTCCAGTTCAAGAATAGTTCCTCTTTCGAAGGTGTTTGGAAGTTTGTTTTTTTTTTCCCTTTTCATCCATAATGTCACCACTCGGGAATGTCTCTTTTGGACACACAAGTTTGCAGCTTGTTTTGTCTCTACATGAAGGTTAATCCAGCTGTTAGTTGTATTGGCAGTGTTGTATTTTCCACTGTTAGATTTAACTTGTATAAACGCATTATTATATCTTAGTTCATAAGCAAGGTAGTAATTTCATTGTACAGGAAAACGTGTTTCTAACTGCACATATGACAATAAACACTTTGAATTTAAATTTAATGTAATCTTTAATCACCCAAAATACAACAAACAAACATGAATAACTCATTAAACACAAAACAAGAAGAATACACAAAGACCCTGTCCTCTGAAGCTGGATTTCCTCTTCTCTCTCTCTCTCTAACTTCCTGCATTTAATCAGTGTGTGCTGTACTCAGACTCTGGATAACTTCTTACCAGGCTAAATCACCATGGTAACTTAGGCTGAACACCTACCCTGGTCTGTAGGTGTTATATTGTATTATAGTGCATTATTCTAAATGGTAAAATAGGTTCTATTGTTTTCAATGGTTTGTTGTGTCACAGAATTGCATTGTTTTGTCTTGATATTTAAAATTAATACATGCTAACCACTACATTAATTCTAATGAAATTCAGTACATCTACACGTCTGCTATATGTTGTCACCACTAAAATGTAGTATTTTTTTTCTAGATCATCACCAACTCAGGTTGATCCAGGCTGATTAAAACCATCCCATCTGAGCTGGGACATGAACTGATCCATTTATTCACACATTAGTTCTTCTAATGTCTTTAAACACTTTTATTGAAACACACAGACCCGGTCAGAGCAGGTTACACTCCCAGTTAGGATCATGGAAAATAACATTTGCTCCATCTCAGTATCTAGTTTAGACTTTTTTTAGACCTGTGTCCTGGGTATGATGGGTTTATGAGGTGAACAGTACTCAGCCATGTTGGGAAGTCCAGAAATCACACAGCATTTCACCCAATCATTGTGGTCCATGCCAGAAAATACCACAGACCAAGTATTTGTAGTGTAGTCATAGCACTCAACAATTCTGTTTTCTGTGCTACAAGAGACAACAAAGATCTTCTTGTTCATCACTGCAATGTCAAAGTATCTGTGTCTGTGGACCATTTCAGGGACATCGTACCAGGTGTTGGTCACTGGGTCATAAGCCTCAGCAGAACTCAGACGTCTGGACCCATTGCTTCCTCCAACTGCAAAAATGTGGCCCATATATGCAACGACTCCAAGTTTATACCGAGGTGTTCCCATGGGAGTGATCAGTGTCCACTGGTTGGTGTCTGGGTTGTAATACTCAGCAGTATTCAGTACTCTATAGTTACTCCATCCTCCACATATGTAAATCTTGTTGTTCAGTGTGGTGCAGCTGGCGTAGCTCCTCCCTTTATTCATTGATGCAATGAACGTCCACTGGTTGATGTTGGGCTGGTAGCGTTCAGCAGTTCTGTGTGAGGTACCATCATCATCCCTGCAGCCTCCCATAGCGTAGATGTATCCCTTTAGCACGGTAACACCCACAAAGCTCCGTGACTCCTGCATTGGTGACATCTCCTGCCAAGTGTGTGTGACTAGGTTAAACCTCCACACTCTGTTAGAGGGGTTGGTCCAACTTAAAACACCACCCACAATGTAGAAGCATCTACCAAGGAAGACAGTGCTGTAGAATAAGTGAGTCATGGGATTCTCCAGACTAGGATGAGTGTGAACTGTGATCCAGCTGTTGGTTCTGTAGTCAAAGGCCTCTATAGTCTTAGAAAATATTCTAAACATCAGTAAGACGGCGTTTGGCAAACGACGGCAAAACAAGGTGTTGTTGATCCCAGACTCAGAGCAGAGTAATGAAGGTTGAGACATGACTTTAAGGGTATCAGAGACCAAGAGGTGGGACTCAGGGTTTGTTTTTACCACATCATTGTTAAGCACATTGTCTGTGATGTAACTTTTGTCCATCAGCCCCAGTCGTACCTTTGGTAACAGAGTAGAAATGGCTCCCTGTCGTTCCTCAGGCATGTGGTTTATCCATCTTAAAACACTTTGATAAACTGTGCTCTCCTGGGTCACAGTAAGGTCATCCTGACCCAGGATATCAGCCAGCTCCTGCTCCGCAAGCTGCAAAAACTCTACACAGAGTGAAACCTCCTCAAAATCCTCACAGATAAAGTGAAAGGCCTCATATTTCAGTTGAAACAAAATGGGAATATACCAGACTTTAGTAAACTGCCACAGCCCAATGCATTTTTCTGGACAGAGGTGATCCTTCAGAGCTTCAAAGCATGTTTGTTCCAGACTCTTTACATTGAACTGATGTACTTCCATCATTAGATCAAAAATTTAACTGTTGTCAGAGTGACAGAGATTAAGTAAATTCACTGAGTCCAAGGAGTTTGTGGGTTATTGTGTCTCTCTCAGAAGGGATTCCCTCATTAAAGAATACTCAATGTGTTGCTGAGTCCTTTGATGTGTGACCAGCTCCTGATGATGTCATCAGCAGTGTGTGATGATGTCACAGTGAAATTCACACTGATCTTCCTTCTGCTGGCTCCTGATTGGTGGATGGCGTGACAGATTCTGCGTTCTTTGATATGTGTGTGTGGGTGGGGGGGGGGGGTGTCTCAGCTATGCATCCTCACTTGAACTTCAGGAAATGCTAATATTCCAGTTTATTATTAGTTTGAAGCCTACAGTTTGAAACATGCAGACAATTGAGATCAGATTACCTTATTGGTGACCCAGCATACCCAATACAGAACTGGCTCATGAAACCATTTTCAGACACAGGCAGACTGACCCCTGAGCAGTGCACGTACAACTACAGACTGAGCAGTGCTCGATCTGTGGTTGAAATGGCTTTTGGGAGACTAAAAGGTCGCTGGAGGTGTTTCCTAAAAAGAAATGACCCAATTGGTTTGTGATGTGGCTGGAAATGTTATGTGTACAGCTTTGGGAACCAAAGAAATTGATATGTGTATGTATTTCCATGAATGTAATTGTCTTGTTCATCTGAAATAAAGAATAATAATAAAGGGTAATGTCTGTTTTTCAATACATTTAAAATGACAATCCAATACTGTTTTATTCAACAAAGGGGTTAGGACCTTCACCGCCTGAAATGTCCACAAATAAAATGCAAAGACACTAACATTACATTTGCTATATGTTGTAACAAACATTTAAGCTTTCCATCAGGGCCTTAAAGATTAGAGTACAGGAATTAAAGAGTGACAGAATAAAAAAGTAAGAGCAATAACATTATATACTTATAAAAAACAATAGTGACAATATATCTGAGCTGGTGCATATTGTTTAGTTGTATATGTGACAGTATAACAACATCTAAAACTAATTTCTGAGAAAGAAAATCTGGTTACCATAGATTTGTGATTGTACTGTAAGCTACAACTACATTTTTAACTGACCGGTATGTACATATATTATTACTATAATATACATCTGTGAATGTAAAGTAACAGTAAAATTAAATTTCAACATTTGTGTTTACAACCTAAACACATGTTTTCTGATAAGTTTGACTCTTGGTTTTGTGGTTTAAAGCGCTACCCTCTGACCCCATTAATGTAATCAATAAAAACAGTAAAATAATATTAATTTGTAGTGTACACGTTAGTTTAGATGCATACTGTTGTTGCTAAGTCATGGTTTGAGTAGTAAATAAAATCCAAACGTTGCCATAGTTAATTATAGATGTCATAATGTTTTCAGTCTTAATTTACAGTGTTGACCAATTTATACCAAAACTTGACAAATTTTTATTGCTCACCAACTAAATGGAGTCATGATTAATTCATTCAAAATAAATACTTTATAAACCCTTATAAAAAAGCAAACACCTGTGAGGTTAAAATTGATTTAGCACTAACCAATTCATCTGAATAACCTATAACATTTTTAATAAGTGGAAAAATGCTGAATCTTTAGTTTTGAGAAGAATTGTAAGTTTTACGACTTGCAAAGTTTATGATTTACAAATTTTCATTAGAATAATTAGGTGGAAACTACAAAACTAAGAGGGCAGTGTTCACCACAAACAATCATAGAAGTACTTGGATCAATTATTCACAGTCAAACTCAAGCTTTAAAGAAGGCCAGCACATGGTGCAGAACCTTCTGAATCCAATTTCTCACAGCAACTGAATGAAGAGTGAAAATCCTCCTTATATAGTCCAGTCCAGCTGATTGTCAACAACTCACAGTCGTGCTCAACTCTACAGGTGCAGCAGATCTCCCTGATTGACATGATGAGCTGGACATGGCTGTGCACTTTGTACCAATCTGTAACAGTATGGTAAATCCCCCAATAGATCCCCTGGAATTATCAAACATTTTGGCCTCAGTAAAAGATAACCAACAATTTGATCTCATTTCACATTTTGTTGCTATTTTCCTGCATGGAAACATCAGTGACAATGAAAGAATCTTGTTAAAAAATTGCAATTATGGCAAAAATTGCATTTTTTTTGCACTAGACAAATGTTTTGTTCAGACCTTGATGTACTTTACCACCATGTAGACCCTTATTTGTGTGAATGTGGACAGAAAAACAGAAACAAACTTTACGAGGAGAACGATTAAAGACTCAGACTTTCTCAAATTCAGCCCAAATTAATACTGAAATAAAGTACATAATGAAAATACTAGTCAATTACAGTGTTTAAGTGGATTAAATTAAAGCAGAATTAAGTGTTTACAAGATAGAGGAATTATTTAATTCAGAAATGAAATAGGAATAAACCAGCCACCTAATTCAGATTTAAGTTTAAGTTGGGATTAAATTTGCATTAAGAATTAAATGTTTAGAAGGTGAAATTAAAGAGGATTTAACTTTTATTCTGAATTAAACAGGAATTAAAGCTCAAATGTAAACGTGGCCAGTGACAAATAAATAAATAAGCTGATTAAATAAATAAAAGTACTGAGTAATAAGGACATCAGTGGAAATGTAAAGTTATCCCCTAAAAATAATACTCAAGTAAAATTTCAGTACATTAACTAAATTTGTTTACACTGTATGTACTGTATATATATATATATATATATATATATATATATAAATGTCTCTGGGGTCACTGGACATTAGTGGCTGTGGTTGTTGTGGTTGATGTTGAAGCAGGGCTGCTTAGGAGAGGAGCTGTCTGTCAGTGTGTCAGCTGACAGTGCACTTATCATTATAATATTATAATCTTATTATTATTTTTATTATTTTAATTTTATTTGTTGAAATAGAGGTTCCTGACAAAGTCAAAAAGCCTTGATCAATAAACACATGAATGTGACTCTTTTATGTATTTAAAAACTAAAAACTAGTCGGTGCTGACACTAACACAAGACAAAGGTTAAAGCGTTCTCTGGTGGTCGACTGCCTTTATGGTTAAACACATTGAAGTTAAAAACAGCCAAATGAAACTGCACTGGCAGTGTTTTCAAATGTTCATTCACTTTCTTTGCATAGGTGCACTTGTGGAAACTGTGTAACCATGGCAACAGAGCCAGAAAACATCTTCTCCAGGGAGATACCACAGCTAATGTCAATCATTAGTGAATGAAATAGTAATGATTATTATCTGCTAGCCTGGCTCACTTATCTTTTCATTTTATATATGTTACAAGAAGAATACATCAGCTTCTAAAGACACCTGCTTGTATGGTGGATCATCCAGGTCTGGTAGTAGTGTGTCTGAATGTGTTCTACCTGCAGAATGCATTCATTATATATACAGTATATAGAGCACACTATGGACCTCTACAGCTATGGAGATATGTTTGAAATGAAAGACTGAAATCACACAAATCAATGTATAAACATGAAACTTTTATTATATAACAATATGTTGTGTTTTCAGTGGTTCTAGGTACTTGGCATATAGAAGCTTTGTGAGCTGGTGTTGGGGCTTTTTGGGTTCCTCTCCCTGCTTGTGTTGTCCTAAGAATAAGAAGTTTTTGTTCTTAGAATAAACATTTTATCAGAATAACAATCAGTGATACACTCCACAGGCCACTGAAGTCGTTGGTACAGTAAGTGGACTGAAGGAAACCACGCCCCCTGCTGTCACAGCTGAGAGTTACACTGGAGAGTCTTCAGCTCACTTCCCTGGTCCTCTGTAGACTTCACAAACCAGGAACGCTTTCCATTCAAACCAATCCTAGAGAGGTTAAAGGGTGTGAACAAAACCCTTAGCCCCACCTCCTTTGACCTGTAGGTAACAGGGAATGAAGGCCTCAGTGAGAATTGAACTCACAACCCCTGGTTTACTAGACCAGTGCTCTAACCTCTGAGCTATGAGGCCCTGTGTGTAACAGCATAGACGATCTTTCACATGGCAGATATACACTACACCACTTACATGTACAACTGGGCATCGCTTTTTTTTAAGTTTTGGGGGCGGGGCTCTAAAATTCCATCTCATGGTGTAACTTTTTTCTCTTACATCTTAATGTCAACAGTTATGATAGTGTGTGGTCTTATTTTGGTCCTCAGTTATGAGGGAATTCCAACTCCGTCATCAAATCTTTATTTATTTTTTTTTACCAATTTGAAAGGCTACCAATCAATAGCCTTTGTTCAATCAGCTCTCAACAAACACCCATGTATCTTAACCACATGCTAGTTGTGCTACAGTTGTTATATCATGCTTTAATTGTCTACTCACCACTTTCTAGGTGTTTTGAACCGTAAGCGCTTTAACTCGTAACCAGTGTTGTGTGAGTTACTGAAATAAGTAATGCGTTACTGCAAAAAGTAACTTTTGAGTTACTTAGAATGAAAGAATGTATTATTTATTTTGGGTCATTTGTGTCCGTACAGCTTCATATTAGTGCTGTAATAATATAATAATCCACTGTTGATCAACTGTGCCCCTGTATTAACATTGTTTTGTATAAAAGCCTCTGATAAATGAAATGTTACTGTATCCAACCCTACAGTTTATAATCATTTACATTAACAGAACTAAACTCTGCTCAGTATTAATCTTTACAAACACCAATCTGACTGAAACACTAAGTATTCTTTCAATACCAGTTTATTTATCTGAGACCAGCAGAAACTGTAAATATTACAAGGAATTGTGAAATAAATAACACACAAAACAACCTGAATATTATTAAAAATTAAAGTGGCTTCAGCATCATAAAACAGTTGTGTTTAGCCTTAGAATGTTCCCTTACAGGTTAAGTACAAAAACTAGCAATAATGTTCAACATAAACACAAAAAGCCTTCTAAAATAAATAAATGAAAGCAATCTGAATTAACATTAGGAATACATTTTGACCAACTCTGCTTTACAAAAACTGCCATAAAACAACCATAAATGATGTGCATATAAAGCACAAAACAGCTGCTCCAAAATTAAAACAGTATTTTTTCAGCCTTAGCACAGTAATGTAAAGTAAGCTGTGTGTATTCCAGGTGCACATTCTGCTGTTGAAAATGCTTAGAAAAATAAATGTGGAAAAACAAATTCACAGCATTTTTCATAACAGTCACAGTTCATTAAAATCTATACGCTGTTGTTTCGGTGCAGATGCTTCCATCACATCCACCAATGTAGCATTAGCTTAGCGCTTCACCGATGCATCGTTTGGAGACAAATTAGTAAAATAATACACGTATTTCCACTCTGAGAAGCTCGTCCTGCTCTTGCATTGACTCGCTATGATTGGTGCACATGATGTAAACAGAAACATGCTGACAATGCTTCTTCTTCTTCTTCTTCTTCTTCTTCTTCTTCTTCTTCTTCTGTTTTACCGTGGTTGGCACAGCGTCCCGCAAAAATATGTAGAGCCACTGTAAACAGGAAGTACACCGCAGCTAGCAAAGTAACGGACAAACGCAGCATAATGTAACGGTAACGGCGTTACTTCTTTAAAAAAATATTGCGTTACAGTACAAGTTACTGCAAAAAGTAACGCACTGCTCGTAACCATATTTTTACACATTTTTACAGCTTCATAGGTCAGTTAGCTCAGCTGGTCAGAACGTGGTGCTAATAATGCCAAAGTCATGGGTTCAAGCCCCATACTGGCCAGATCTTAGCAGTTTGTAAATGAAAATGTTATTATGTTATTGTTAACCATCTAACCATTAGAAACACAGCTTATTGGGTCTTATTTCATCTGATCAACCAAATTCAAGGATTCACAGCCAGCAGAGACACTCTATGAGGTGTGTGTATTGTTCTTTAACATAAAGTTCTATATTTGGTCCTGTTTACTTTCTCACATGATTAAAAACCACATCATGCTTCACTTGAGGTGAACCTAGACCCACATTTTATAGAGGACCAGAGTCACTTGTTTGCTCCATACCAGAGTTCTAGTGAGCTTTCACATATCACAAACAGACCAGAACTATCAGAGGAAATGAAGCATGGTGCTGATCACAGAGGAATGTGTGAATGTTCAGCACAAGCAGCAGACACTAACTTATTCAGAGAATACATTCTAGAGAAGTTCATGTCTCCTTTGAGAACTGGAGGTAAGGAACCACTGATATACACTTTTTTCTGCAAAATATTCACAATTTCCAACAAGAATAAACAGAATTCTTCTTCAACACCTCAGACTGCTCCTTCCTGATATCATTTATTCTAAAATCAATCACAACATTCTTCACGTGTGGAAACTCTTCCTTCCAGGTTTGATACCATGTCATCAGGTAAACAAAGAACCTTTTACATTTTTGTTGATAATCATCTGAACATTTTTCACAGACTCATCTCCAATGATCAGCGTATGAGGATTTAAATGATCTTGATAGAACAAGTAGAACAATAGTTATGATAGATTAAATACGCTGCACTTTTCCTGGTCATTTTTGTTGCGTTCAGTGTGTAAACGAAGAGTAAAAACGGGACGTTCTACCTTCTCTCACAAAGCAAAAATACACCTCTTCCCTATTGGTGAAAAACACACATCAACCAATCAAAATGTGATGACAACTCATGACGTGTGGTTGCTGAGGAAGCGGTAAAGTGTGTGTGACGCGCTGCAGCGCTTCAGACAGAGCAAACAGAGACGATGAGGGACATGATGAGTGTCTTAGGAGGACGACTAAGTCGGTGAACCATCTTGTTTATAGAGGAAAATAAATGTTCTACTCTTATAAACAGCGCTACATAGAGGAGAGGACATGGAACATGTAACAGACTGATCTCAGCTGCTCAGGCAGCAGAGGCTCCGCCCCCTGAGCTGAGCCCTGCAGACAGAGGAGGCTGTGACTCTGAGGAAGGAGAACAGCAGGAGTCCAGATAAAGACACTGTCCTCCCATAGTGCAAAGGACCTGTGTCTAATGTTATGATACTGTTCATCATCACCCACTGGTTCAGAGACACAGATGATGGTCAAAAAGCCCCCAAAGGCAGACTGAAGTGCAGGCTCCGCCCCCAGGTGGACACTAGGTGATGGGACACATCAGGTATTGATGGAAAGACAATGAAGCCTATGAATGAAAACAAACTTTCTTGTAACAATGCTTATAAACTGTCTTGTTGGTGTAAATCTACATGTCTAATAAACTAAAACCTACACCATCCTCCCAGTCCTGTTATTCTATACAGTACTTAACAGAAACCTAAAAGCTGCTTGGTCTAGTTAACCTCCTGAACAATGTACAACATATAATGGGATCCTGAAATTAGGACAGAGAGGAATAGAAGTGAGACATGATCATTGATGAATATTAAAATTAATAAATGACAGATTTAGTGATATTTTCATAGACTATTTATTCACCACATCAGCACAGAATATTTCCTCATACATGGCAACCTTTAAAAAGTGAAAGGAGACAAAGAAAGAAATGTGAGAAAGAATAACACCTGATGGACATATGATCACAGTACTGGTATCTAGAAAAATGTCATCAACTCTATACAGTATTTACTTAGATGAACCTCCTGAACAAACAATGAACAACATATGATGGGATCCTGAAAACAGGACACAGAGGAACATGAGATGAGATGAATAATAAAATGTATAAATAACAGATTGTGATTAAGTGATATTTTCACAGACTATGTACTCACCACATCAATAAACAGTCACCTTAGACCTCCACAGCAGTAACACAGACATGGCAACCTTTAAAAAGTGTAAGGAGACAAACAGAGAAAGGTGAGAAATAAACACCTGATGGACTTGATCAGATGATCACAGTATTGATACGTTCACTCTAGAAAAATAGCTGAATCATGTATTCTATACAATACTTACTGAGAGGAAACAATGACAGGCTCCCAAAAATGAGTGACATCATCCTATAAGAGACAGTGAGAGGTTAAGGCTGGAAGAAAACAGCTGTTTGTATAAACAATACCTCATTCCTATATTTATTCCACCTAGTGTCTTATATATTAAGACTTATTAAGATGCACTAATTCTTATTCTTTACTTGTTTTTCTCTCAAGTTAGATGCAAAACGTTTTCTCTGGACTGTACTTTGTGCAATGACAGTAAAGTTTAATCTAATGTTATCTGATACATTATAATGAGTTTTTGATCATTATATTTTACCTCATCAGGCTACAAAATAACTTTCTCAACAGTTCACTCTTCTCAGCGACCCTGTAAATAAAACAATAAACATGCCTGTGGCACACATATAGCTACTCAAAGAGTAAACAAATGTAAACAAAAAGGGGGCGGGCTCACATCACGCTATGGTAACCCACAAGGACAAAATGAGAAAAAAGTCCCAAAAAACTGTGGTGGGAAAAATAAAAAAAATACATCTTTTTTTTTTTTAAACTCAAATTTGCAAAAAAAAAAAAAAAATTAAATATATTTTTATATATAAATTCAATAAATCTTTTTTTTTTTTTTTGCCCAGCATGCACAGCTAGCTAAATTATAAAATGTCCTACTTCTAACAACTGATTGTGTTAAAGTTAACAAGCACAACAAAAATAAATGACACCCAATCTTGATTGATATCTGACCCAGGTAGACGACAGTTCATCACTTCTTAGCTGTAGTTCAGATTCCCTCCACTCTCACCTGCGGAGGCCGCGGGTCTCTCCTCCTCCTGTTTCCCCTTCCCCTCATCCACCTGACGACCACCTCCACCATCATCACCTGTGGGCTGTGGCCGCTTCAGATGCTGCTGAAGATGAAGCTCCACCATAGCCATCAGCAAACATCTGTTATTTTTACACAAAATAACAGGCAAAATCTGCCTGAAGAGCTTGTAGCTTTTTATGTCAAATTTAGAAAATACAAAAATACACATAACTACGTAAAACAAAAAAACTAAACAATATTTACACAAAAAGATAACAGAAATGCACAAAAATATACAAAATGACTGAAAAAAACATATATTACAGAAAAATACACCAAACGACAACAAAAATATGAAATTGACTCAAAATACACAAAACTAAATATTTATACAAAAATACACAAAATGACTCCAGAATCATACTACAAAGGCAAAAATAATAATAATCATACAAAAAATGCACAAAAACACAACAGAAAGATACAAAAATACACAGAAAAAAACATACATTACAGATAAATACACCAAACAAAAAAATACATAAAAATTAGTAAAGAAAAAAAAACAACAAACACATTTATCATGTTCATGTCCCATAGAATTAAACCAGGGAAATCGCACATGCTATTTTATTTTGCACCTGCAAATAAACCCATTTATAACACTAGAGAGTGCAGAGTATGTACAGTACACCTCTTTGTACATCCAACCTTCAAACACATACTCATTTGGACATAAATGATGACTCTACTAAAGCTCCAACTATATGAATACATACTTCCGATAGTCACTGTACGAGTTTATTTACTCATGCCAAATAAAATGTGACAGAGACAACTATATTACTCATGAAATATGTATTAACAAAATATATCAACAAAAAAAGTTAAGACATCATAGACATTGTTTGGATGATCACATTGATAGATCCAAGCCCAGCTCTGGTTTGTAACTGGAAGCTGTTCACTGATATCACTTCTAAATAATCCTCCATCTACTTTCCAATCAGCTGAATGTGTCCAAATGTTAATGATGGATGTGTCAGTGTCTAATGTGACTCTGCTTGGCTTTAGAATGACTAAGAACAGGCCACAGCTGTACATTGGATGTATAAAATCACAAGTCTTTATGTGTCTGTTTGGATTCATAATATTAATAATGAAGTCACTCCAAACACTTTGTATTTTATTGAATCATCAGAGTTATGAAACATGTCAGCTAATGTGTTCTTCAGTGTGTCAATGCACCACCCTGGTGTTCTGTATATACAACTTTATATTATATTCATTTACACACTTAGACATGTGATTAACCTGGACACACCTCCACTCTGACCACATACAGGGAGACTCCGCCCCCTTTTAATCAGTGCTGTTCATTGGGAATAATTCATATCCTTCTAGAACCAAAACAGGAACTCTTTCACTGTCTCAGATGTTGATACAACACTATATTTAAACAAAAAGCCTTATTAATGTAGGAACAATCTCAAACTAAAGAATTCTGCACTTGTTTGACTCATTTTATCAGAATTTGTTAGAAAGACATCATGACTGGATGTGAAAGCAGTGGTTACTCTAAAAGTCTATTTTTAAACTCCTTCAGCTTCACTAAACACTCAGTTTCCAGAGGAACCTTCACTTCCTGTTCTTAGATCCATCCAGTGGATGTTCTTCTCATGGGAACCATGTGTGTTTGATGGAGGATTATGTGCTATCCAATGAAAAGCTCTCCCTCTCTCTGACATGTTTCTCTGTTCAAAGAAATCCAGCACAGACAATAACACGTCTTTATTTAAAGGAACAAAGCTTCACTGGACATTTGATATCATTACATTTACATTGATTCAAACTTTAAGTCAGAAGGAAGATTTAAGAAGAACTTTAGGATTTATCATGGTTACATAGAACATTGTAAGTTCTAAAGAAAGGCTGGACAGGCTAAAGAACAGATTAAAGAACATTTCAGAGTTAGAATAAATCTATGAGCTGTAATCACAGAGTTGATAGAAATGTAAATATGGTGATAAAATGGGAGTGTTTGGACACTTTGGGCTCCCCTTCCCCTGATATTCATTCAGCACACTGCATGACCCATTCACAGGCTTTAGGCAGGGTTTCCCTGTCAGGAACCATTTCATCACATTCACTTCAACTGTAGAAAAACATACTTTATCATCACATCACATCTAAAATCAAGAAAATACTATTATGTGATGTATTAGATACTCATTTAAAACTCATTACAAATATGAATCCTTTATAAACACAGAGAAAAGAAACAGATTCAAAGGTACATGATGAAGATGGTCTGTATTAACACAGCATGTATATTCATCTACAAGTTAGGATCTGATTATTACATCTATTAGAATGTCTCTAGTTTTATAAACTGTAGAGAAGGTGATTACTGATTATTACGTACAGTATACAAACACATGATGGACATCATAGACTGTCTTTCATATAGAATACGTGTCAAACTCAAGGTCCAGGGGACAAATCAGGCCCTTTAGATCATCTAATTCAGCCTGCAGGAGAAAATAAAAAATGACAGAAAACATGAATTATTGTGTAAATTATGTAGAAGGATGAGCTTGGACAAGGAGCGATAAGATTTATAATATTAATTATTAATATTACAGTAATTTGCCAAGAGTTGCCATCTGAAATTGAGTTAAAGTGTTTCAGATCACTTAATTAGTTATTAATATCTTGTCATCCAGGGTTGTGAACTTTTGTCAAGACTGTCTACTCTCCATATAACAAACCTTATGATTGTAATATTTTCATAAACCACAGGCAACTTCTCAAAGTATAAACATTTATTAATCAAAACAAGTTAAAACCTACTAACACATTGAACCTAAAAGAGCGCTATGCTCACTAAACTAAGGATAAATGTAAATACACTTTATAGGTAAAAGCTTAGTAGAGAAAGAAATAAGGAAGTAAAGAGAAGTAGCATGATATGTGTGTGAGAGCTATGATAAGATCAGTATGGAATCATGTGTCTGTAATTACTTTAGGCCCGATTAGAATTTGAGATCCAGAGTACCTCTGTTCTGATGGGTCCGTGGTCGGTGGTCCTTCTCTTGGGGCAGAGCGGACTGAGGAGAGGAGTCTGAAGCAGCAAAGCGTGGCTCTGGACCGCTGGAGTGTGTCCGAAAAGGTTCTTTTCTGGACCTGGTTCTGGCCTGTGTTAGGCTGGTCGGTTCTGTTCCTTGTTCAGGAGGTTTCCACTGGTTCTGACCTGTGTTAGGCCTGTCTGGCCTTTGTTCAGCGTGTGCAGGCTTTGTTCTTGGTTCAACATCTTCAGTTGGAACAGGAGGTTTTATCTCTGGGACACGCAAGCTTGTTTAAAAGGTCTAATGAAAGAAAACACTTTGAGGTTACAAAGAAAATAAAAGTTAACAAACAAGAATAACATAACACTGCAGTGGGGAGGAAGCGACCAGCACCACCGAAATCCAAAGATTTGAATTTTGCGCGTCGGTTATATCGCGGTCTAAGCGATTCTATTGGTCAACGTGTTTTCGGGAGCCAATTAGATTGCTTTGGATGTTTTGTGGGTTGTGGCTCTCATGTATGTGTGATAAGAGATGAATGAATGAAAAACATTTTGGGACAAGAAATATGAATATAACGCAGAGATCATATTTTCCTGGTTATTCTGGAACCAAACATGATATACTTTATACAAAGTTAATGAAAGATATTCCTGAGGAGCACTTACTGTAAAAACAATTATATGATCTTTTTCTAAGGTTGTCTTTGACTTCCTGTGAATAATACAGTTATTGATTGTGTAGATATATACATTTCAAACTTTTATCAGTAATTTGTGTCCTTTTAGGATGTTTCATTGTTAATTCTCTGGAACAGTAGACACAAAGGGAAATGATTCTGCCATGCGCTTCACAGCAGTGGGAGAGAAGGACAAACAGTTGTAAATTCCTGTTCTCAGCTCTTTTGTCTCTGTTTGAAAGGGAAAAAGAGGAAAACTCTTCTTGACTAGATGGTCAAAAGTGTGCCGTGGTATCTGTCAGGCATGACCTCCTACAATTATAAATTAATTCAGTTGAGGATATCACAACTCCTCTAAAAAACAAATAATTTTAAGTAAACTCCACAATATTAGCAGAGCTCACATTTTTCCCACGCTGACATCACATGATTGAAGTTATTTTAAACTCAAATTGTTGCAGAAACTCTCAATTTTATGCAATATTTCCTCAATGATTCCACAACATTTCGGCAAATTTAAACAAAGTTATCCATAAACTAGGGCTGGTTTTTCTATAATCTGAAGCCCTAATCTGTCATTAGTGTATAATAATAATAATGTGAATCATTCTTCATATACATCATGTATGAATACAGAAGCTATAGAATGTATATCCTGTATAGAAAGTGAACAAAGGGAAACTTCTTCCTGCTTCCTTTCCAACTGATCATTGTATTGATCTTTTCTTTCAGACCACACCTTCAAAGATCAACAACTTCCTGAACTGTTGGTGTCCATTTTCCAGCTGACAGCAGGTTTATGTTGGAATCCTGTGCAGCCTGATCTCTGGGTTCTTCAGTCCAACACTGGAACCAGAAGGTGTCGTCACCATCCGTGTGTCGCTGGGATCTGAAGATGATTCCTGCTCCATGTCTCCATCCACACAGAGATGTGAGTGGAGAACAGATGAAGTGCTGAAGGTCTTCCCACACTCATCACATCTGAAAACATTCTTCTCATGAACTCGTTGGTGGTGATTAAGGTGACATTTCCACTTGTAAGATTTTCCACATGTGTCACATTTATGAGGTCTTTCTGATGAATGGCTGGTTTGGTGATGTTTTAACCGTTGATATGTTGTAAAAACTTTGTCACACTGGTCACAGGGACACACTTCATGTCCAGTGTGAGATCTTAGGTGATGGATGAGGTTTTGTTTCTGTTTATATATTTTCCCACAGTGGTCACAGTGATACAACACTGTTCTGGAGTGAGTCTGCATGTGAGTCGTTAAATGTGATCTATGTGTAAAAGTCTTTCCACACTGTTCACATCTGTGAGATTTGATTCCACGATGAATGAGGAGATGTCGACTGAGGTGTCCAGAATGACTAAAAGTCTTTCCACATTCATCACATTCAAACTTTTTAACTCCAGTATGAACAACTTTATGTTTTATTAAGTTAGACTTATTGTTAACAGCTTTTCCACACTGGTCACAGTTAAATGGCTTTGATCCAGAATGGATTCTTTGATGTACAGTGAGGTTTGATTTCTTGGTAAAGGCCTTCCCACACTGGTCACAGTTAAATGGCTTTTCTCCAGAATGGATTCTTTGATGTATAGTGAGGTTTGACTTAAAGCTAAAGGCCTTCCCACAGTGGTCACATGTATGTTTAGCTTTAACTCCAGCTTGGCTCTGCTGTTGAACTCTTTGCTCTGAAGTTTTTCTCTTAGATTTGTTTCTTTGTTGTGGCTGAGCTTCATCATCCTGAGAACGTTGAGGTGTCACTTTGTTCTGGCTTCCAGAGTCCTGTAGAACAGTTAGAGATTAAACACAGAGAAGGAACCAAACAAACATTTGTGAATCAGTTGTTAAACCTCCAGCCCTAAACCAGCTCAATGTGGAAAAATGGACATTGGCGCGTTAGCGCCCCCTACAGAGTGAAGAGAATTTAATATGAGACAAATGTCCTATTGTAACACACTTTTCATAGGGTGTTTCACTGACAGGGTTCAAAGTTGCTGCAGATCATCTAGAGAAGTGGGACACCAAAAGAGATCCATGGATTTTTGTTAACTTTTACAGTGTTTGTAGGGCAGAGCCCTGAATCTTGGCAATCTTCCCTTTTTTTTTTGAATACACATAATGGCTCCAAAAAACATACATTACAGAAAAAACACCAAACAAAATAAAATAGATTTGTGAAAAAAAACAAAACAAAAAAAAAACAAACACATTTATCATGCACATGTCTCATAAAATTAAACCAGGGAAATCACACACTTTTTATAAATGATTTTTTATGAATGTAGAAAGTGAGAAACTTCTTTTACTTCTTTTATCAATTAATTAATCTAAATCTAATTTTAAATCATATTTAATTTACAGAATACCATACCAGATACTTGTTAAGCTTATTTTCTACAATGCTTGTCCAGCTTGAAAGAACATGGATGGAACACAAGTAAGACGTGAGATCAACTCAGCTTTTAAAAGTTTATTCAGTTTTGTTGTAGGTTTTGTAGCAGGTTTAAAACCTTAAAGAAAATGATGAAAAAGAGAGAAAGGAAGAATGAGTTCTAATCAAATGTTTTTAAAAGAATGAACCACCTGAGCTTTTCCTATTTTAAATATTGCATTTATTAAATAAATTAATTTTCTGCTATTTAATAATTAATGTTTTTAAATCAACCTACAATGTTTAACTATTTCTATTTGTACAATTAAATCATGTGCTTTGCTGTACAAATTTTATCCATTTTAATTCAAGTCTAACTTTTTAACAATGTATTTTACCCATAAACTTATTTATTAATTTTAGTATTTATGTAAACTTATTTATCTGAAACTCTTAACCAATATTTATTATTCTTAACATATTTGTGATTTTATTCTTCTTTGTTTTAACCTAAATTACACTATGAAATCACTATATATATATATTATATCAATTGGATCAAATAGTACCTTAATGTATTTTGACTAAGATGTCACTAAACAAACAAACTGGTAAAGCCAAACACTTTGGCTGTAGAGTTAACTTACATTTGGGTCAAAATAGATATAAACATGGAATCAGCCTGTGTACTTTAACATGACCTATATTCTAACTTAAATACGTGCTTTTAGGAGCTTAAAATAAACCATAATAATTCAATAAATCTGAAGACACTCACTAACAACATCTCTGAGCTCCTCCACTACATTATCTGAAAGTCCAAACACAGGTGTGATAGATTTTCAGTCAAAGTAGTAGAAGGAGGAGCTTAGACCTAATACTTATGTTGGGGCTCCATCTAGTGTCTAATTGTAGAACTACATCTACACCTGACCTCAGGTGAACGCAACGGAAATTCACAGAATTGGGTTTAAACACCGTCACTGTGAGGGAAAGAACATTTTTTATGCAAAAATGTCCTTCCAACACTCTTTGTAGTCGTTTCAAACACCACCTAAACACCGTCTAACCTGGTAAAAAACTACACAAATCATCACTGACTCCTACATCAGAGACACCAGTGTCTGTTTAACTTTAACATGTCTGTGAAGCTCTGTCTGTTTCTCATAGCGCTGCTGTGCTCCGTGAAAACATGACTCAGCTTTAATCAGCTTCACTTGATCAGAGCTACAGAACATCTGGATAAAGTTGTTCTGTTGTAGACCATCAATACCAGAGATTGTAGAGTATGAAACATCACAGATTATTGATAACTTCTGATACTGTAAAATATTCTAGCCTCTAGTGGTGAAAAAACACTTCTTACACGTGATGTTTGCACATTTAGCTTTGTTTAATCATTACGTTCTGGAATGATGTCATCAGGATCATTTAAATGAGGTTAATTTAAATTAAGTTGATCAAAACTTAATCAATAAACCTGATCAGATTCAGTAAATCATTGATCCCTGAGGGTAAATATAGTGACATTAATGCTGTTCTCACACATCTTTATATGACATGAATAATTAAAAAGGAGCAAGTCAGAATAATCCATGTCACTACAACTTACAGTATATCTACCTTTTAATTGTATTTTACTCATTATTTTAAATTACATTTTTATTTTTGACATACATTTTTGTTCAATTATAGTTTCCTTTTTTATTAGTTTTTATTTTGTTTTCTCACAGTACAACTTATATCTTCTTTTTAATTGTATCTACTTTATTTTTCATTCATTCATTCATTCATTTGAGCAGCATATTACAAACTTATTTTACATAACAAAATTAAAATAATTGTGCTCAAAAGGAATTAAGGAAAACAGAATTTGAAAAAAAAAAAAATGCTTTCAAATGTATGAAATCTTTTTAAAAATTGTAAATCAAATCGAAATATCTGTCAGAAAAATCGCAATTAGGTGTTTTGTGAAAATGGTGCAGCCCTAATTAAAACACAAAATGCATTGAAGCTGTGATTACACCGTTTAATTCTATCAGAGTAATGATGTTTATAACGTGGACCAAGTACAGTTGTGATGTATTAAAGGTCTGTGTTAATGGAGGCTACATGTAACTACAGTGTCTAAGTGACACACACACATAAAACACACTTACTGCTCCATCAACTCTGTAGTGCTCACATGTATTAAATACAGACGCTCCACGAGTCCACAGACAAGTTGGTCTGTTTCTAGACAAGTGTGCACTGACTGTGTCGTTTACTCACGTCTTTATAACATCATGTTTGGTCAGATTTTTGGTGCATCACTAATTAATAATGTAATTATTACCAATAAATTATTCAAAGGTCACTCTATTAACCTGAAAACCATAAACTACCTTTATCAGGTCTGTCTCTAGTTACATTAAATTCTAGGATAGATCTGCATAATGATAATAATCATCTTACTAGCAAAAGCTAAAAATCTTTTCATAAATGATCTTTTTATGAATATAGAAAATGAGATGTTTCCTTTACTTGTTTTATAAATTAATTAATATAAATCAAATGTTTAATCGTATTTAATTTGCAGAATACCATACGATATACTGGGTTCAAAACATCAACACGATCATTTTTAAATGAAAAAAGTTATATTTTTAGTTGATTATTATCATATTTTAGTGTTTTTTATATTTGGTGTAGTAGAGGTGTGTGTAGATGTGACCTAATAAATACTGTCAGTTATTTTCATGCTACGAGAGTAATTTTTTTTTAAAAAAAGTTCTTGCTGATTAATGACAGTATTTAAGGTTATTTAATCAATAAAAACCATCAGAAAATCAGAGTGTTTTATTATTAATATCTTTGCTGTAGTGGATAGAGAGAGATATAATACAGACTGTTGGTTGTTTTCAGCCTATTACAGTAACTGTTAAAGAAGTCATTTTTAAGTTATTTTATTTTTTATGATTATTTACAAATAAAAATGATTTAAAAACCATTAAACAGTATTTTATTACCATCTCATCTGTAGTAGTTAGAGATGGACTTAATACTGATGATCTGCTGTTTTCATGTAGTTGAATGATATTTGAATAAGTTAATGATAAATAATAATGATTATGTCAACGACAATTCTTCAAAAAACAGAAAAATATGTTTTGTTAATATATTTGGTGTAGTAGATGGAGACCTACTACAGACCGTCAGTTGTTTAAAGCAGTAATTCTCAACTGGTGGGTCAGGGTTTCCTCCAGTGCTCTATAGACCTGGGGGCTTTTCTTGCACCCCCCTCCCCTCACTTGTGTATTTATTTTAAATGTGTTTTTTTCATGGTTCAATCATTTTTTTCATACTGTGGATGGAGCTGAACATTGTTTTTCCATGAGGAGTGGTTCATCTACCTTCTATATATCTGTGCTCAGAGCTGTATGCACGTTATGGACGTGATTAGCAGAGATATATCATCAAGAACTTTCCCACTGGTAAGAATAGTGTTGTCAAAAAACTAAATAAAGTGTCAATACCAAAAAGTTAGTATCAGATACTATACTTTCTCACAAAGGTATCGATACTAACAGCACCATGTCCATCTCTTAATATATCTATGGTTCAGCTCTAGTTTTTTCCCCCTCACCTGTTTCAATTGACAACTTCATTCGCTGCTGCAGACATAAACAGACACACGTGAAGCCCCTCCCCTCAGCTGCAGCTGAACACCAATAGGGAACTATAAATCATAGAATCGACCAATGAAAACGGTTAAACGTGGAAATGGACAGAATCAACATGAAACGCTGTCACCGTGAGGCAAGGAATGTTTTTTTTATGGGGAAATGTTCTGGGGAGCACTGATAATGTGTGTACTAGACCATCAATACCAGGGATTGTAGAGTCTGAAACATCGTAGATTAATGATAACTTCTGATACTGTCAAATATTCTGACCCCTAGTGGTGAATTAACTGATGCATCCTTGCCTCCATTTGTTTTTGTGTAATTATTATGGTCTAGAATGATGTCATCAGGACCATTTAAATTAAGTTTTGATAAACTTAATTTAAATTAACCTAAACAATAAACCAGATCAGATTCAGTAAACCATTGATCCCTGAGGGGAAATATGATGACTGTGACATTAATGTTGTTCTCATACATTTTTATATGACATAAATAATTAAAAATGAGCAGTCAGAATAATCACTGTCACTACAATTTATATCTACCTTTTAATTGTATCTTACTTTATTTTTGACATAAGTTTTTGTTTAATTTTGTTTTTTATTCATTAGTATTTATTTTGTATTATACATCTTTTTTTCCGGAAAAAAATAAATAAAATACTGGAGCTCGGTTAGGAGGTTGGGACGGCTCGTAGTGGACGCCAGAAAAATTCCCTTATTTTCAAATCCAAAACTTGACAGGTATGAACAGAGTCGCTTAATGATGACGTAATGCCATGTGTGTCGTAAATGAACGAGATGAGTTTCTCTGTGGGAACCGAGTTGAGCTGGTGATCACGTCCGTTGTACCGTGCCAGAAAAGGGACAGGGAGGGGGGGATTCCTGCTGTGAGCTTGGAACAGCCTGAGCTGGCAGTATGAGTACAGCCATAATGGTGTCTTTCACTGGTTCTACATTCACTGGTTTTGTTCCACTCATTTCTCACCTTTTCTGAGGAGTCCATGTTTGCTGTCACGGCTGAGTGGTTCCACAATCCTCCATTCACCTGTAACATCAGCATGGAATCAGCTCCACCTGAAGGATGGAAGAGACAGAATGAACATGAAGGATCTAGAAATATTCATCCATCCTTTGCAGTGTCATCACTTTGAAATTGACTAAAACTATCAGTTTGTTCAGAGATCACATGATGTGGAGGAAAATGAAGGTCTTCAGTGGAAACAGTTTAACTTTACCGATTCTGCAACGTTGAGGAAAAAAAGAAAAAGAAAAAAACTGACCTATTAATTAGAAAAGCTGGAGCGGAGTATGGAATGAACTTGTTACGGCTGAATTTACGGTTGACCTCATTTGGAGACATGATTTATTGCTCTGGTTGAATGATGGAGTCCAGGAGAAGCATTGATGATTTTATATAAAAAAAGTTTATTCTAAACTAAGAAAAAAAGGTACAAGATGGAACAAAATTAGCGTCCGTCCAGGCGGACGTCCGATGATTGAGTGAGACACAGTTCCAACACGTATATTCCCCTCAGTCCCCCTCCCTCCTCCCCCCAGGAGATAGAGATAGAGGGAGGAGGTGAGGACAGAGGAGGAAAAAGAAAGACAGTTACTCCTTTGAGTCAAAACAGTCTGTTCCCCCGGTATCTGATTGCGGAGAAGTGTGCGTTTTATGTGTTTGTGTGTGTGTGTGTGAGTGGATGTGTATGGGGTGTGCATGTGTGACATGTGACTGTGTGAGCATGTGAGTGCGCACACAGAGTGCCTATGCGTCCTTGTGCGATTATTGTTTTGGGGAGATAAGGTGGTGGCTTTTGACAAGGCAGTTTGACCCAGCAAAGTTGAAGACATGAAAATCACACAATGGAAAGTTACCCAAGGCTTAAGGATTAAAATATATGAACTAATAATTTCGCCCCCCACAAACTGATTAGATCAGAGTGTTTATATCACACATTTTAGATGCAGGCCTATATAATGTGATAATAGTTTTTTGCTAATATTGGACTAGTATCAGATATCTATATCAGAATGTAACGTCCCTACTTTAAACTATTGTAGATGAACGGTCACATGTCATGTAGGTAATGTAGGGCATTAATCTACTGCCACATGACAAGTTAAGATCTAAACCCAACCATATAACACTGATGGAAAAGGTTCATCATTCATTTATTGGTCGCGATGGGGCGGGGCTAACACCGGAGCTACAGTCTATTTCCAACCAGGAAATAGTGGCAGGGACGTATGTTTATTTCAAAATAAAGGTGTATCTTAAAGATGATGATGTTCATCCATGTCTTCATTGTGCATCAATGTAAATGTATCGTTAATTAATTAATTGATGTGGATCGATGTATTGTTACACCACTATGTGAAAGCTGTTAAAAAAAGTTTCAGCCCAAACTGACACCGCGTTGGGGAGAAATTCACTCCACACACACACTAGGCATGGGCAGTAATACGGTAATACTGTGGTGTCATAAAAATAGCAACGGTATCAGTATCATTAGGGCTGGGTATCGATTCGAACAACAAGTGCCCGATTCGATTTGATTCTCGATTCACTTTTGATTGATTTAAGGATATCAAGCAGTACCAATTTTACTTGGATATGAAAAACATTCTCATTAAAACTAATGATGTAAATAGTAGAAACTACAGCTTTATCTTGGTGCATTAGTAAAAATTTGAATATTTACATTAATAATTGAATCTCATTAGGGATGTAACGATTAATCGTAAGGCAGTTAAAAATCGATTCATAGGTATCATGATTCACATCGATACTGTGAAAATTAAAATTTGCTATCCAGAAGAGTTGGCGGCGGGCGTAATCTGCTAATACTTTCTATCTGGCCGCCTTCTACTTTTAAACATGTTCATAAATGATTCCTTACCCCTTTAGCACCGAAAAATATCGGTAATATTACATGAATATCTGTAAAAGTCACGTTTTTCTATGAGCTGTGTCTGCTAGCATAGCATCTCTTCTTCACTGCAACATATCTGCATGCCAACCGACCACAGTGAACATGACCTGAGCAGAGGGGTGGGCGATTCACAATCACAATTTTATCACAGTTTTTTTCATTCAAATAATTTAGACCATTTTAAAGTGATTTATTAATAAAACAAACTTACTTAAAATCATCGTCCTAAATGGAAAAGAAGGAATAAAAGATCATTTAAATTGTATGTAAGCAACTTATCAAACTGGTTCCAAGTACGATTAACATCAAACAAAAAGGCTGACATGTTATTTTAGTCACACAGTCTTTTTCCTTTGTTTAACTAAAGTGGTGTAGCATTAGCATTAGCAACACTTGTTACATAACCAGGTAGCAGATCAATCTAGTGATTTCTATTAGTTATTGAGGTAACACACTCATATTAATAAAATCCTATTTTAATCAGTGTTTTGAACGCCTCATTTCACAAAATTTAGACATTCATATCCTTTATAAGATAAAACGTTACTGCTTTGGTTACATTAGGCCTGGGTGATATGGACCAATATTCATTCTCTCTATTTTTCCTTAAAATGGCAATAGGTGATATAAACCATTTATTTGTATTAATAGTAGGGATGCTCCGATCAGGTTTTATGCTGCCGATCACCGATACCGATCAGCCAAAGAGCCGATCACTGGCGATCACCGATACCGATCACATGGATTGGCTGTAAATTTGTCATTGTAGTATGATGAGTGCTACAGGCTAGACGGTTTGGAAAAAAAGAACCATAAATTCACTTTAATTTAGAGAAAAGCATGTTTTTACTTTAAGTGAAAAAACACAAAAACCTTGCAGGGACAATGCAGCATCGATTCAATTAAAGAACTGAAAAACACTTAAAATGACCTGCTATCAGTAACACAATCTTTAACAGATTGAAAACATTAAAGCTCTCAACAGGCTGAATAGTGCAGAAAATCAAATAAATAAAAGGCAATATATCTCACAACATGTCAAGTAACAAAGGATACATTCAAAGTCAAATGCAGGTTGAATTCAAATAAACTAACATAAATTACTAAATCAAAATACCTGAGAACATGGCTTGGCAAACTCTGTTGTGCATTGTCAAAAACAAAAAACAAAACTGCTTAGTGCTTACCTTTCTTATGATTTATAAAATAAATAATATAATGGGTCTGTTGCCTCGTATGTAAAAAAAAATAAATAAATAGCCCATTTGTCACTTAAATAACAACATAAATAGGGTCTTAAAGACCTCGAAACAGAAAAAAAGCACAACTGAACGTGAAGTGCGTTTGCTTTGAACAGACAAAATATGGTAAACAGCATTTCCACATGCTAAATGTCTATGATTTTTTGAGAAGCATTGTGGGAAGATTCTTTTTAATAAAGAGGAGCATCTCTGCTTTTTCGGTCATGAGTCTATTCCTGTGTTCATCCACGATGTTGGATGCCGCACTGAATAAGCGCTCACTCTCCACACTGGTGCAGGGTGCAGACAGGTAAGCTCTTGCTACTTTAGCAAGGTTCGGAAATCGTTCCTTATTAGTTTTCCAGTATGCCAATGGTGATGCACTCCGAGGGATGGGTGGCTCTGAGAGGTAGATAATCATCTCTGATGGTGCTGCTGCTGCACTCTCAGTGTGAGCCTGCTGTGGGGTTTCTTCTGCCAGGATTTCACCAAACATTGAAGAAAATGGTCCTGGTCGGGGCACTTTCTCTGCTGGTGCCCCTGTGATGTTAGCTTCAGGTACTTGGTTTGGGTCCCTCTGAGTGGCGTCTGTCATCAGACCAAGAAGCTGTCTGTGTGTTTTAGTCTTGAGTCCTTCCTCAGAATAAAATTTGTCTTTGTATCTTGAATGGGGGCAAAAAAAAACATTACATTAATTTTGCATGAAATTTGTAGTTTCAAGCCACTTGAAAATAAAAAAAACAACTATGTATAAGTAAATGCTTATTTTTCATAATTATTTGATGATCATTTTCTCACCTTGGGTCTATGATGGTTGCCAAACTGTAGAGGGGCTCATTTTCAATGTCAGCAAATCGTTTGGTGACAGCTTCCAGCAATGTGACCTTAGTTGTCTTCACACCATGATCTGCTGCAGCACTTTTGGAAAGTAGACGCTTTAAAACCATCACAGAGGGTATGACATCAGCAGCAGTTGCAGTTGATGAGCATATTTCCTTAGTCAGCTCTTCAAAAGGTTCCAAGAGTGTTGTTGTGTTTTCAATCAATTCCCACTGGGAAGATGTAAAGGTAGCAGGTAGCTCAAAGTCAGCTGCGTAGACACCCAATGCTCGTTTTTGCTCAAAGAGACTGTGGAGCATGTAATAGGTGCTGTTCCACCTAGTGCTGACATCTTGTTGTAGTCTTTTGGTGGGCTGTCCGAGTTGTTTCTGTACACTCTGAAGTCTTGCATATGCTAAGGGAGAGTGCCTGAAGTGTCCCACAATGCGTCTCCCTTTGGCAATGATGTCACTTATACTGCGCTGTGACAGCACTGCATCATGGATGGCCAGCTGCAGGGTGTGTGCCATACACCCCAAACTTGGATACCCAGCATCTGTCATAGCTTTCACCATGTTTCGGGCATTGTCTCTCAGTATCACGTGTACCTTGTCTTTTGGAATATGCCATGTTTGAAACATTTTCTCAAATGCAGCTGCTAAAGCTACGGCAGTATGGGAGCCCGAAAAATCCTGGGCATGAAGAACAGCTTTTTGAAGTTGAAATTCTGCATCAATCCAGTGAGCTGTTAAACTCAGCATTGACACAGGACTGACGTCCGAGCTCCATATATCACTCGTGAAACTTACAGAGGATGAGATACCTTCTTTAAGGAGACATTCGATGTGAGAGTACACTGTCTGGTGGAGCTCTGGCAGGGCTACGTCTGTGAAATATTTACGTCCCGGTAGCATGTAGCGGGGCTCAAAGTGAGAGAGTAGTCGGCGGAACCCGGTGTCCTCCACCACTGAGAAAGGCTGGTCATCTAGTCCGATGAATTCCATTATTTTCCTGGTTATTTGCTTAGCCTTCTGACTGTCACGCTCATACGGACGAGTGTTGCCAAGCGTGGGCTGCGTTAACTGCCGTCTGACTGTTGCAGTCTTTTTTTCTTTGACTGCCGTGAGCCTCGAAAACTCACCATACTCCGTCAAGTGTTTGTTCTTCAAATGTCGGATCAAGTTTGTTGTGTTGAAGCCTTTTAACGTGCTTCCCCCGCGTGGTATTTTTTCATTGCATGTGTTGCAGGATGCAAACTTTACATCACTCTCACAGATCTTATAAAAGCTCCACACGGCAGACATGTTGGTTGTTGTGGTTTGCCGCCACGCGCCTGCGCAGTGTGACGGTGTGAGCTACAGGACAGGTGATCGGATTTTGTGATCGGTAATGAAAGGCATTGATCGGCGAACGCCGATCACATACTTTTCCACGAAGATCGGCCGATAATGATCAGTGGCCGATCGATCGGAGCACCATTAATTAATAGTTTTACAAGAAAAACAATAATGGCCCAAAGTCGATGGAGAAAAATGCCACAAAGACCCTTTTTATTAATTCTGTAGCATTGCTTCTTTCAGGGCAGCTCTGAGTGGCTGAAAGTCGTTTTTAAAGTAAATCACATTCAGGACACTGTCTCTTTAAGAAAGTGTAAACAGCCCAGTGAGCTGCAGCAGCAGCTCTGTTACTGTGGAGCAACAGAGAGTTAGTTAGAGAAGAAAAATACATGCAGTGTTTCCTCAAACGTGTCTCAGTGCTTCAACACTCAGAACTGATGGAGTGTGTCTGTGCACGGGGGGACACATTGTAAACTCAACACATTCTCATTCCTTTGAGTCTCACAAAGGTTTTGTTCTAATGTTCCAGTGGCTGCACAACAAATCTAACTGTATAATAAGACACAACCATAAACATAAATAAATAATTGTAAATAAAAGCAAACCTCCAGAAATTAAAAGAATTCTGAATTGTCTTAAAGTGTAATAAGTCAGGTCTTTGGTAAATGTAAGAAAATACTTTTAAATTCCTGTGAACAGTAAAGTTCAAGAAAACTTCATTTTTCACCTTTTTTTTTTCATTGCTCATTCTCATCATTTGCTGCTGGAGCACAGGGAACAACTATAGTTTCCCATGGTCGTGAAGGCATCGTGTTTATATGCAGCTTTCTCTGCCAATGTGAGTTTTGTTTACATGTGTTCTGAGTGTTGATTGGCTGGAAGGCTGGGGAATGGGCGGGGCATAAGCGAAGAAAGAGTCACAGTGTCTTACATTCCGTTCCCACAGGGAAGTGTGAGTGAATGACGGTGTTAGACGTTCTTTGTGTGTTTGATCGTTTATCTTTAGCATCAACTATTGTCTACAGGTTACTATGACCTCCATTAAAGCCTTTAAAACTGTGATAATCACATCCTCACAAAACCTTTTGGGCAGAGCTGTGGTGTGGTCCCTCCCCATGCCCTCCTACTAATCTACAGGCAGCAAGACATATTAAAATGTTAGATTCTATGGAATCACAGGAAAGCCAAAATTAAAAGGAAATGCATGTGGAAATATAAAGAGAATCAATAATGAAAAAATATACAAATGAAGTCATTCTTTTTCCATTTTGCTTTTTTCATTTTGTCTTTTCCATTTGCGTTTTTACTTCATGACTCAAGCTGTCGATAAAAGCAAAGTCAAATCAATGATGAAACATGATGTAGGAGTTTCCATTAGGGATGTACCCAAATGAAATTTTTTGGCCGAAACTGAAACACCAAAAGAAATTATGCAAATTATTAGTCCCCCATTGCATTTCTGGCTCTGAATGTGTACCAAGTAGGAATGTGCGTTATTTTATCGTTTATGATTTATCGTGAGAAACATTCTCACCGGTAAGAATTTGTCATACCTCGATATAAACAATAAATTCAGAAATTAGCGAGGGCCACTTGTCCCTCAATTTAGCCAAGAATGCCCCAAAAAAAACATGTTCCACGGACCAAAACTGTGACTGTTATCAACAACTTATTATTCTCTGGAGCGGAACGTTGTTTACAGAAGCTCTGACGTGCACCGCCACCACCCACACACCACCGTCTGTGTGTGTGTGTGTGAGGTGTTTGTCACGGCTACCAGAAGCTGCCTTGCAGTGATACATCATGGACCACTACTGGGTTAAAACCAAACAACCATCCAACAAAGTGAACCAGTCCAAGTTCCTCCATCAGATCCACCCAAAGTTCTACAAACACTGAACAGAGATGAACCTGTAGCAACGATTATAACCTGGGAACTCAACTAAAGCTAACTATGCTAAGCTAACCCACCGACACAGACAGGGTTAATGCTAACCACTCCATATAAGGACTAATAGACCAAGTAAAAAAAACATCTTTTACTGTCATAAAACCACAGAGCCATTGATTTGTTTATGATCAGATTAAACACTTGTATGGAAGAATAAAAGCTAAACATGTCACACGTTGTGTGAAATAAATATTAACTAATGTCACTATTAATTCATCCCAACTTGGTAAATGAACTTGATTTTATATAGCGCTTTATCACCACTGAAACAGTCTCAAAGCGCTTTACATATCAGCTCATTCATCCAATCACTCTCACATTCACACACCAGTGGGACAGGACTGCCATGCAAGGCACTAGTCGACCACTGGGAGCAACTTAGGGTTCAGTGTCTTGCCCAAGGACACTTCGACACATAGTCAGGTACTGGGATCGAACCCCCAACCTCTCGATCAGAAGACGACCCACAACCACCTGATCCACGGTCACCCTTGTGAAACGCAATATTTTCAATTATATTTCATCAGCAGTAAAAACACTATTGAAGTTATTTGTGATTTTTTTAATAATAATAATTATATTTCAAGTGAGGAAATAAATGAATTACATACAGTAACACTAATAGTGATCCACATGCACAAATATATTTCATAAAATATCAGCTCATGAGCTGTTTGAGTCAGCAGTTATTGTAGCCTTTTTAAATGTGTCTAGTGATGTATTCACATATATTTGTGTTTGTAAGGAACCTGTTTACACTAAGTTGTGAATTTTTTTATTTATTTCTTCTATTTATAGTTTTTATTTATTGTGATTTTTATCATTATCGCCCATCTTTAGAACTAACCACTAAAATTAAAACATTGCAATTGTATAAATTAATGTTAATGCTTTAAAGAATAAATAAATTAAAAATAAGAAAATGTTTATTTAGCAAAGACATTCCAACAATGCACAATGTAAAATAAAATAGTTTAACCTGACCCCACTCATACATTAAATAATGCTGTACAGGCCTATAACTGAGCTGTTGGAAGAGTCACATTAAATATTTTATCTAATTAAAACACAAAGTGCATTAAAGTTATTGATGAAAAATCAGCTTCTATTGGTTATATTTATTTCTTTAGATGCACACACAGCTCTGTGTACATGTCTTTTACTCGCTGGTTTACTTTTAATCCAATCAACAGATAATCTTTATAACGTGGACCATTTACAGTCGTGATAACGTTCAGACGTGCACTGACAGCAGAGTTGTGGCACAAATATAACGCCATACGTGCCCTGCTTCAGATTGTTGTGTAGAGGTCCCACGGTACTACAGTGTTGATGTGACAGAAACATAAAACACACGTACTGATCCATCAACTCTGTTTAGAAAACTCTTCAACTCTGTGAGTCCACGGACACGTTGGTCTGTTTCCAGACAAGCGCACGGTGTCCGCGCTGTTTACGTCATCACAAGATTGTTACAGCTTGTTTTACGTCTTCTTTTGTTGTAGTGAACGTGCACTGTGTTGATGCACTGATGCATATTCTGCTTGCTTTTAAAATGTAATCCCTCAAAATAATCCCCGTTTTTATTAAAAAAAAAACATGTAATCTGATTACACATTTTTAATATACTGTCACAGATTACAGTCACATGTTTTTTGTATCCTGGTTACGTAACACTGTTACTTGTAATCCGTTACTCCCCAAGCCTGCTAATACATAGCGACTACAAGCAGGAATTGTGTGATCAGCTATCAACTCGTCAGCCTGGACAGAATGACCCGCCCACATCCCTTGCTGTGGGCGGGTCTTTGATTTGACTTTGCTTTTACCAACAGCTCGAGTCATGAAGTAAAAGCCAGGCCAGATGTTCAGCTGTGGTTCTCTCAGGACAGGGGTCTGCAACCTGTGGCTCTGGAGCCTAATGTGGCTCTTTGACTCTATGCAATGGCTCCTTATAGCTTTAAAAAAACTATTGAAATAAAGTTATTTTTTTACAGAGGCTATTAATGATTAATGAAAAATAAAATCATGATATAACAAATTTGTTAAACTAAAATAAATCAAGTTGTGCAATGACTAGGGATGTAACGATTCACTCAACTCCCGATACGATTCGATTCACGATACTGGGTTCACGATACGATTCTCTCACGATTTATTTTACAAAATGGGACTGTAGACAAATTTTTTTTGGGGGAAAAAAACTAGAAAATACTGTATTATTTTCCTTTTATATTTCATTGTCAAAAGAATCCCTCGATAAACTATTCAAAACAATGCAATTTAACTAAAAATAAATCTTGAATGAAATAAATAAAGGAATAATACAAATGAAAATGAAGCCTATTAATTTAAATTCTGGTTCTATAATAAACAATGCAAAACTGCATAATAGTTCTTTTTCTTTTTAAAAGTGCAACTGAAAATGTATTTTGTGCCTTAACAATTGGACTTTAAAAAAAAAAAACAGTGATTACACTGATTTACGTCATATTTGTTTGGACCAGCAGAGGGTGCTGGTAACAGTGGTCGGTTGGCATGCAGATATCTTGCAGTGAAGAAGAGACGCTATGCTAGCAGACAGAGCTAATAGAAAAACGTGACTTTTACAGATATTCAAGTAATATTACAGATATTCTTTCGGTGCTAAAGGGGCAATGAATCATTTATTAACATATTTAAGTGTAGAAGGCGGCCAGAAAAAAAGTATTAGCAGACCCCGCCTGCCGCCTACACTTGTACACTTGCCCTCTGCTGGTTAAAAAAAGTACTGCGATTCAATTTTCAGAAAATCGATATCAACCGTGATACCTATGAATCGATTTTTAACTGCCTTACGATTAATCGTTACATCCCTAGCAATGACTCAGCACCTGCAACACCTACAGACTAGGGCTGGGCAAAAAAAACGATTTAATCGATTAATCAAATTTGTAGATAAAAACAATTTTTAATTAGCAAATTTGAGTTTCAATTATTATTTATATAAATATTTTTCAATTATTTTTTTCCCACCACAGTTTTTTTTTGGACTTTTTCGCGTTCCGATGTGAACCCGCCTCCTCTTTGTTTAGATATGTTTACCCATTGAGTAGGCTATATGTGTGTGTGCCACAGGCATGTTCAATTTTTTATTCACACTATGCTGAGATGATAAGGGCAGAGTTTATTATTTTTTTTAACTGTAATGTTATAAAATATGTAGTTAAATGATTTCTTAATCAGAAAATTTAAGCAACTGTGAAGTTGTTGTTGCACTTTTGCTTAAACCTGGATTAAAGTTTGAAATTGTTGAATAACAGCCTTATTTACTTTTATTTTGAGATTATTCTATGCATTTTAACTCTTGAGGACAATCACAGAAATAAAGTTGCACTTTTGACAATAAATCTGATGTCTGCACTCATTTTAAAGTGCATTAAAAAAATATTGAAAATCAAATTGAAACTTGAATTATTTCTTTTTAAAAATCTGCGATTTTTTTTAGGCAAAATGGCCGAGCCCTATGTTCATGTAAACTGAGATGTGTAAGAATTTGAAGATGCAAGATACTGTTTTATTTCTTGATGTTGATTTATTTTATTTTAAGCTGTTCTTAGGTTTCTATTTACATGATCAATAAAAAAAAAAAATCAAATCAAATTTAATCAAACATTATTCTATATAATTATAACTGTATATAATGTAATACACTGTATTGTCTTCATAGAGAAGGTATTTATGGCTCCAGGAGGACTTTAATCCAGGTGAGATGAGGTTAAATGGTTCCTTGTAGAGTAAAGGTTACAGACCCCTGACCAGGGGAAGAGGGTTAGGAGACCCCACTATCAGAGCTGGACCCTCTGAATTTAATTCATGAGGTGAAACAATGCAGATGTTAAGTTATGCTACTGTTAACTTAATTCAAGTACAGAATTTCTGCAAAATAAAAATAAAAATAAAATACCTATAACCTGTTGTTATTTCAAACATTTTTGTTACATCTTTTAAAATGATATAAAATAAATGACCTGTTATTTCAGCCACTGTTGGAAAACTTAATGACACAAACATTCAAACATTTTGCAAATCTCATTAAACTACGGTACGCTAGTTATAAGTCAACTATTCATCAGCATGTTGATGTGCTTCTTAACTTTAAAGATGATCAAATATTTCCATAGGAATATAATGACATAAAATGGCCTCAATGGTTATGATCTCAATAGAAAAATAAAATAACATGAGACATCAATGATTTCAACACCAGTCATTGAGAAATGATCCACTCACAAAGACAGATGAACAAATAACAATTGTCCTTCACTCACTCACTCATCATATCACACTCACCTTAGAAACACTGACATCACTCACTCACTCACACTGATCATGTGTATAGATTCAGCTGATCATAGATTGATGGTGATGATTGTATGTGGTACCTTCTTTTCTAAAGCATGCATGGATCATTATACAACTGATAATTGTTCATTTACTGATCTGTAGAACTGGTGATTTTAGGAAGGAGATGAAATCATTACTGTTACATTATAGTTGTCGTCTGACTGTTGATATGAATTCTTATACTGGACCAGGGAGATAAATGTACTGTCACATGATCAGTGAGTCAGGTTTTAAATGAAGGATTTATATTTAGGCAACGTAAGACAAGGTTATTTAAATCACATTTCAGCAACAAGACACACAAAAGTCATCAGTAGCATCATATTAAGTGTATTTTACTTCATTTACCACTGTGTGATATTAGGATTGTGTTTTTATGAAAGTGAAGGATTAAAAAATGACCAAAGCATTATTGTGTATGATTGGCTAATATAGCATGTTGTGCAGCCAGTACAGTTGTTAAAATATGTGGAGAGCAGCTACACTGACCTGTTGTTGTGCAGTGCTGCCATCCATGTCATTTACACTTCTGTTGATTCTCCTGTGGAAACATAGACATATGTTAAGATGGAAACAGAAAACAGTCAATATAAAATACCCTCATTTCTGGTCTATAACCTGCTACTTCACATCCACACAACAAATACTGTATATCTCTTAAAAAGACACAGAAAGATGTTCTGTTTTTAAAAAAATGTAAATTATTGATTAAAAGTGATTTCATCATAATGAGAGCCAATATGATGGATAAATATTACTTTGGACTCCTGTCCAGGAACTTATAGTTGCGGAAACCCGGTGGCCGGGAAGTGTCAGGTGAATGCATTTAAAGAAACGAACACAAACGCAAAAAGGTCACAACACGAATGCAAAATGGCCACAACGGAAGTGTTTCCGACAGACCGGTATTACAGACGGACACGTTTCTGGCGGATGTTTTTAACCCACCAGAACAGAGAAGAACAAGAAGAAGACATCGAAACGCGTATGAAAATAAGTGAAAGTTGATTAGGATACTCTTGTATTTTTCATATCAGGCTATCATATCATAATACCCGTCCGTCTGTAATACCGGTCCGTCAGAAACACTGACGCGGTTGGTCCGCGGATTGGTTGACGGAAGAAATAATAATAATTATTTTTTAATCATTATTAGTAATGCCTCGATGAAGCCTGTTCCATTTGCGACGTCCGTGTGTGCGCGCGCGCACGCGACAGAGCGACCGTACCCACACATGTGTGGTTCACGCTCCTGGCCGTGTATCTGTGTGTGATTGTGTGAGAGTTGAAGAGAGAGAGACACACACAGAGGGAGGCAGAGAAAGGAACAGTTCTGTGTGCGTAATAAGTCTGTATGAATGTCGTCATGTCTCCATCCATGTCTTTTAAAGCTCTTATTAAATAAATATTAGCTCTAGTCCAGATGGCCATCCTTGACTATTGTAGGAAATTTAAATTATAAACTCAGATCTGATTTTTTTGATGATGTGGACATAGACTAGTTTTTAATTCACTCTCCATGTTTAAAAAAGAAGGTGTCATGACTTGGTTTTTTTTTCTCCATACACTGTATGGTAATTACAGGTAATTACCATACATTTATGTGTATGTAATTACAGGTAATTACCTGTTTAAAGGATGATGTATCATGCCTTATATTACACTTTATATGATTAAAAATGTTATTTAAGCATTGGATTGACACCTCAAGTTAAATGTTGTTTGTATTTAATGAGCAGAGAAATGTTGCACTAAGTGTTCTACTAAATAAATTTAGAGTAAAGTTATTCGTCTGGTCTTTTTCTTTTTTTTCTGCTGATCAGAAAAATGATCCGATCCGTGAATCAAAACCGTGATACGATCAGAAGCGTTCGTTTTTTGATCCGTTGCACCACTACTAGTCAGCATGTCAGCATTACAGACACCAAAGAATTATTAAGTGCTTAAACAGGTCAGAAATACGCTCCGTAATATCACCCAGGCCTAATGTAACCAAAGCAGTAACGTTTTATCTTATAAAGGATATGATTGTATAAACTGTGTGAAATGAGGCGTTTAAACACTGTTT
Source organism: Gouania willdenowi (assembly GCF_900634775.1). NCBI lineage: Eukaryota > Metazoa > Chordata > Actinopteri > Blenniiformes > Gobiesocidae > Gouania > Gouania willdenowi. The sequence continues at coordinate 273,188 of NW_021145033.1, read as the reverse complement.
AAAGTAGGATTTTATTATTATGAGTGTGTTACTCAATAACAAACAAATCACTAGACTGATATGATGCCTTGTTATGTAGCAAGTGATGCTAATGCTACACCACTTTAGTTAAACAAAGTAAAAAGACTGAGACTAAAATAACTTGTCACCCTTTTTGTTTGATGTTAATTGTACTTGGAACCAGTTTGATAAATAACTTACATACATTTTTTAAAATTATTAGAAAATGACCGTGTCTTAAATGATCTTTTATTCATTTTTTCTTATTTAGGGCGACAGTTTTAAGAAGGTGAATTAATTTGTTTTATTAGTAAATAACTTTAAAATAGTCTTAATGATTTGAATTAAAAAAATCGTGATCGTGATTTTACAAATAAAAAATCGTGATATAATGTTTTTCCCATATCGCCCACCCCTAATAAGAGCTAATAAATGTGTTTCACCATGCAGGAAAATGTAATCAGAACAAGGTAATATTAACGTATAATAATCTTACAATTAATAAATCTTGGGTTTTTTCCCCTTCGTGTTGATTTGTCCATATCTGTTCAAATATTTTTTTAAAAACATGAACATTATAAATTCAGTTAATCACATGAAAGTACATTATCTTACTAAGGGTTATATTAAAAGATAAGTCGTTAACCAAAGCAATGTACAGGATGAGCTTTTAGGGTCCTGCCTATGTTACGAGTCCCGGTCGGTGACCACGTTAACAAAGAGAATGTCTGCAAAACACTGGAAAGTACATGTAGAGTTTAAGAGTAGGAACCACACAGCACTCTTGTCTTTTACCAGATTGTGTATATTAATTCTCTTTGAAGCTCATTTACAATACATTTCAATGTCCAGTACAAACAATGACAAATTAAGTCAAAATAGAATGCAATTCTATATTTATTCATCTTTTGTTATCCAAAACCATATGTAATTACTGCTTATTACATTTCCAGATGACTGATTGTAATACCAGAAATTTACACATACTGCAGCTTTAATGTGCTATAGGTTTCTATGTAAATAGTGCAAAACTCAGTTACTCTCCTGTGCCTCTAGCTATGGCTGGGCAAAAAAAAAATCGATTTAATCGATTCATCGAATTTGTAGATAAGAACGATTTTTATTTAGCAAATTTAAGTTAAAAAAATTATTTGTTATTTATTTATTTGTTTACCCTTTGAGTAGGCTGTGTGTGTGTGCCACAGGCATGTTTAATTTTTTTGTCGGGGAGTAGATTAGAACAGCACCGCTCAATCCACCACTTTGTATCCCTGTCTTTATATTATATTTGTATTTTTTGGCACTTAAAATATTTGTAGATTATGTAAATTATATTAAGAATTGGAAAAACTGTAATTAAAACTTTTGACCACTAACTTAATGAGTTAAAAACATGTTTAACTCATTTAGAAAATGTGAAAGCAGATTTAAATATCTACTTGTGAATGAAAAATGTAGTTTTACAAAAATAAAAAATAAAACTTTACTTCATAACAAAATTAATCTGAAAACCAGAATCCAGACCAAAAATGTAATCCTGTAATGAAATCTGTACCATATTTGTGTGCTTATGTTACGGGCCCCGGCTGGCACGGTGTCCACGTTAACAAAGAGAATGTCTGTAATGTACATGTAGAGTATAAGAGTAGGAACCACGCTGCACAATCGTCTTTTCCCAGATTGCGTATATTAATTCTCTCTTTGAAGCTCATTTACAATAATACAGTTCAGTGCTTTCAATATCCAGTACAAACAATGATGAATTAAATCAAAATAAAGTGCAATTCCATGTTCACTCATCTTTTGTTATCCAAAACCATATGTAACAACTGCTTATTACATTTCCAGATGACTTATTGTAACAACAGAAATTGACACATACTGCAGCTTTAATGTGCTATAGGTTTCCATGTAAATAGTGCAAAATTCAGTTACCCTTCGGTGCCTCTAGCTATATATATTAAAGGTATTGTAGACGATGTTTAGCTTCCGGGTGGATCATCAAGACTATTGGTCCTCCTAATTGTCAATCATGTTTACTAAAGGCCGTCGTACGTGCTCGTGCCCGGTGCGCACCGGGTCCTTTGAAAATAGATTTTCACTTACCGGTGGCGAGTCTGACATAGTGGGAAAAGTGCAAATCTTCTTTTGTAAGGTAAGCTTGTATGACCGATGTCCACACCAACTTGTAAACAGAGCTGTGCACGAGGAAAACGGGGCTCGTGCACGCTCTCCCGCACACGTAGGCGTGTTGCGCATGCGCGATTTTTTTTTTTTTCCTCTCAAGATGCGGAGAAGGCGTTTCTTTTTTTAAACATCGTCCACAATACCTTTAACTATAACGGGAATTACACTAAATATCGCGAGACTACCGTGGCGAGGCGGCTCGGCTCTACCGCTGTTAAAGTCTATAAAACTGACATCACAAGTTGCACAACTTATCAAAACAAAGTGACTTATAAGTAATGCAAAGCCTAAAGCTTTCATTAACAGTTGTTTTAAACCAAGCACTAACCTGTAAAGTACATGTAGAGTGTTAGAGTAGGAACCACGATGCAAACTCGTCTTCTCCCAGATTACGTATGAGCGGAAACAGGAAGTGAGTCCACACTAATGTAACCGGGGAACTGCAATCTATAGTGCCGAAGTTTCCGCTCCTCTACAATAGTATTTATACAGGACTACTTTTACTAAGTACACAATAATAATAATAATAATAATAATAATAATAATAATAATAATAATAATAATAATAATAATAATAATAATAATAATAAGTGGCATCAAAACAATTACTTAGAAAATAATATCAAATGTGGTTACATCTTTTGAGTGTACCATACTTACATGTAAACAAAATAAAACAAAGCTCAACTGTCTTACTATAAATATAAATATACCTCCTGTCCTCCATGTTTTATGTGATTGTGTTTTCATGTTTCTTGGACGGAGATGAAACTGAAATGTAAATTTCCTCTTGTGGGACGAATTGATGTAAGAAATCATTACATGTGTAGATATTATTTAACAATTTAAATTGACTTTCTTTAGCTTTCAGCAAACACAAATATATCATCAGAATATTTTTACTAAAATCAGAGTTAATAACTTGTATTAAAAAAAAGAATTTATTTTCAAAGGAAGAAGAAAAACATTATGGTAATGAAATTTCCTTTAAAAATATAATATAATAATAATAATTTAAACAACAAAAATTTTTTAAACAAGGCAAAAGCAACTGTGGATTTAAAATGATCTACACAGTGACTTTATTTTCACTGCTCGTACAATATTAATCTAAAATATATATTGTTTCTGAGAACAAACCAATAATTTATTCATGAATTAATTTATACTCGACAAATTTCTACTGAAATCCATTAAATCATCCACAGACCAAATCATTCAGGCTGTAACTACTTTATTCACTCTTAAATCACCATTAAACACATTTATTCTGATTGGTTTGTCAATTAAGTTGCTAAAAAAAAGTTGGTTGTGACGTCAGAGCAAAAGTTGAGCGTGGTTGCCAGGTTGAGTATTTTCCCGCTGATTGTGAGCTTATAAAATAACTAACTTAGTGATCAAACAGTTTAACGTTGGTTAAAGGTGATATTTATGTTTAATTTGGATGATAAACGGATGGTTTTTGGGGCGTTTCTGTGGATATTCAACATATTTCATGCGGGGAATCGTCGGTTGTATCTGGCAACCAGCTAGAGTCAGGAACAAAGCAGTGAAATGGCGGACGGACAGAGCTGGATGATGACTACCGTTAAACTAGAAGAAGAAGAAGAAGAAAAGGAACAAATATTATTGAGGGAAGTGAAGCTGAGTATGAGTAAGACGGACAGTAATGATGATGATGATGATGAAGGCTGCAGGAGGAAAGCTGTGCTGGAGGAGCTTCGTCATCCCGACCATGTGTGGGACGGAATGTTTGCTCCAAAGATGGAGAAAAGCGGAGAAGAAGAAACGGAGGAGTTTTCAGATGTGTGCTCTGTGAAGGAAGAGGTTAGAACACTCCGTGTGTTTCCATTCATTCACTCACTCACTCACCACATTCATCCGCTGTTACACACACACTGGAGACTAGTTTAACTGGTGACCCACTTCATTCACACTCACATTTCTCTATCAATATGTGACGATGTAAAGGTGGAACAACCTGTGTGTACTCAGTGGAACACAGAGAACAAACTACAGAAAAACACACTTTATGTTAATGAGCTAAGGAGTGGGCAGGGACCGTCTACAAAGTCACACCCCCAAAGGAAGCGTCAACAATAACACCAATAACCCTGTGGACAGTCTTTATTAGGGCTCTCTATTTACTACAGCAAAAATAGTTAAGAAGATACTTTATCTTAAGTACTACAGAAGAACTATTAACAAAAATACTGTTTATTTTCATTTTTTTTATTTTATTAATGTTTTATTTAAAGTTTGTAAATAACCAATACTGTAATTAATAGTAATTTCATCTATTATCCTGTAAACCAGGTTCTCAACTGGTCTCACCCTGTGACCCACATTTTGCCACGGTCATTAAATCACGACCCACTTTTTTTAGAACTCAACCAACCAAATTTAGTCTTTCAAAAATAACTGTCGACAACACACATGTATAATTTTAAAAAAAATATAAATCTATATATTTTCCTGTGCAACATGCATTTCACAGCATGCCTATCAAAAGAAAAGTTTCTTTCAAAAATAAAAGACAAGTCCAACATGAGAGACATTAACTTAAGTATTTATTTATTCTGACCAGCTGTCCGTGACCCACTTTTGGGTCCTGACCCAGGGTTTGCCCCAGAATATGTGCTAAGTCTGGGGGTAGTGAAGCCCACCATGTTTTTGTAAAAAAAAAAAAAAATGTTAAAATTTGAGAGGAATTGTGAAATAATGACTTATGTGATATTATAAGCATTTATTAACGATATTTAAACGTAGAGTCTTACAAAAAGGCACAATTTTGAAATACGGTTTAACAAACACAGAAAAATACAATCAAAATAAATGATATCAATTGTTTTCACTTAAGTTAAATCCTAGTGAATCTTAAAACAAGACTTTGCTGGTCACATTTCAAAGTAAAATAAATGAACATAAATAAAAAAGTGCAAACATGGCCAAGGGGTAAAACCAGGAAACTCAGAGGCTTCAGTGATTGACAGCCTACATCATGAAAAACATGAAAGTTATTAGTTATTTTATCATATATATTTCATTTTAGTCAGTGTACTGTATTTACATTATTTATTGGTTACTTGTGCTTTCTGCATCTCAATGCTAGTGCCATGGTGTAGAGTCTAGGGCTGCAACTAATGACTATTTTAATAGTCGACTAGTCATTGATTATTGAAACGATTAACTGACTAATCGTTTGACAAATCGTACAATTATTTGCTCTATAATGCTACAATTTTTTTTACATTTGGCTTGGGTCAAATTACGATAAATAAAAACAATAAATAAATGAATAAAACAATTCTCAACTTAAAGTGTAAACAGGTTCCTTACAAACACAAATTAAACTGAATAAATCATCACCAGAATGTGATTCATTAATAACATTTACTCATTATAAAAAGCTACAATATCTGCTGACTCATAGAGCTGATATTTTATGAAACATGTTTGTACATATGGATCACTGCATTAGTAATATTGTATATCATCTATTTATTTCCTCATTTATAATGATTATTTTAGAAACAAATAAAAAGCACATGAAAAGCAAAAATAACTACAACAGTGTTTTTATTGCTGCTGAATCCAGTTTATTTTATATCTGATAGACTTACATAAAGTTATGGTTGATAAATATTTCACTGATTTACTATAATTAAACTAGTTAGAATAGTTTATTCTTTTCATAAAGTGGTTAGCATTAGCGCTTAGACCAGTCTTATGTGTTGGTCACTGTTACGACCCGAAAGGAATGAACATATTTATAAAGGATACGGGAAAACCAGGATATACAATTTTAACGTTTTTATTTATGCAGTGCCAGGATTGCTGGGTTTCCACTGTTTCCTGAGGAAAAAGGAGCTATCAACAAAGCCCTAAATCCCATGTCCCAAAACTAACAAAAAAACAAAGAAAGACAAGGTAACGATTGACAAAGTAAGAACTGAAAGTTGGACCTGACGAGTCAGCTAAACAGAACAAAAAGGTGCAGTTCCAGGTTAACCCTGTACAGGGCCCGCGGAGCTGAGGCCACACCCAAACTAAAGTGCGTGTGGTAACTTCTTTAAAATGTTTAATTACATAAAATAGGGTTTTGTTTTTTACATTTAATTGTTGCTTCATCTTCATCATTTCACTGCACATAAAGACAGGACAGATACAAATAAATTAGATTAATAAAAGTAAACACACAAAAAAAATCATACAGTACATCAAGCAAAAATAATGAATAAATAAATAACACACATCTAAATAGAAGAGTCTACGCTGTAAGCCCGAACGTTCAACTTCATCCATACAGCACTTTAATTTAACTATTATCAAAAAGTACAAGTAGACAGTCATCCAACCTTTTAAGTTCTGGAAAATTTTGACTCTGAAGTTAATCAATTTTTAAAAAAAATAAAAATTGTGGTAATCGATTGCTCAAATTTTTTGAGTTCTAGTAACTTATTTGGGTTTACAGTGATATAGGGCCCATTACATTTTTGGCTAATTTGGCTCCCATATTTTCCTAACTTTGACCATAGTCTTGCTGTAATCTTTTCCATGGTGCATAAATTGTAGGGTTGGGTTCATTACATTTTTCCTTTAAAAGTCAAGGAAGTTAAGTTTCTCTGTGTTGTTTTAGATGAAAAATTAAATTGGAAAGCTCATATTGATTATGTACAAAGAAAGGTCAGCAAAAGTTTTGTCATTTTATATAAAGTTAGAGATGTGTTTGATTGCAGCTTGTTGAGGAGGATTTATTCCTTGATGATTCTCTCATATTTCAGTTATTGTACTGAAGTCTGGTGTAACACATATATCATTACCACATTAGAATCATCAGTAAGAAAGGTCACAGAGAGCACACCAATCATATATTTATTGAAAAAAAACTACTTAAATTTAAGGATCATGTCGAATTAGAAATTCTGATTATTATGTGGAAAGCTAAACAAAAAAAAAAATTCTAGACAATGTTGCACATGACGTTTGCCATAGAAGAAAATATAACTTCTGGAATATGTTTGTATGGACATCATTAAAACAGAAATCTGTCTGTTTATGGAGTTAAACTGTGGAATTTAAACATTGTATAAGTTTTTACAAATTTAAGAAAATGTACAAAGACAAAATTCTGAGAGGTTATGAAAAAAAATTTGGAAACACATGAATATAACTGTAGAACTGTAAGAGAAATGATGCTGTTTTTGTTATGATTTGTGACCTGGTGATGAGTTAAGGTGGAATGTTGTGGAATCTAATTGATTTCATTTTTAAGTTGTTATTAGGAACAGATAATACAAGATTTATTTTTCCTCTGTTTCTTTTTGTTCATGTATGGAAAACTGAATTTCTCCATGGGGATGAAAAAACAAAACTGTTTTAATCTTTAAATTGAATGTAAGAATGTGTGTCTTTGTGTGTTAACCCTGAGGTGGACTGGCGACCTATGAGTGGTGTACCTTTAAAGACTTTTTAAAACTTATTAAAATAATGCAATGTGCTCTGGCGCCCTCGTGTGGCCTGGAATAGCAAAAGCATAGATAGTTGAAAGACTTTTAATTCATATGTGGGAATTTTCATTTAAAAAAATGTACTTTACAAATTAAAGTAGAATATAGAAAACTAAAAACACTTATTAAATTAATGAGTTAGACTAACAAAACACTAAAACATTAAAATAAACACCTAAATAATATTAAAATTATGTGAAAACAAAAATGGCCTCAATTCCTGATGAAAAACGGAGTAAATTAAAAACAAATAAAATGACAGCAATAATATTATTATCATATATTTATAAAATATTAATATTATTACTGAAAATATAACATCAACCTGGAGTTAATAACAGGCTTTGTGATGTTTCTTCTTGAAAACATTAATTATGCTAATTATGAAGAGAAAACTCAGGTGTGTTTAAGCAGCACCACATGTGAAATGAATTAGAAATAATTGAAAATATAAATATACATACCCGAAAAACAACACCAACAAGGCCAATAAACATTTACAGAACAAGACAATAAAATTAATGGTAAACACAAAAAACAACATAAAAAAATTTAAAAAAAATCAAAATGAGGGGAAAAAACAATAAATATACAAAAGCTAAAGGAACAACAACAAAAGTAAAATAGGGAATAGTAAACAACACAAAAACAAGTATAAGTGTAGATATGTACCGGTATGTGTGTTTTATATGTGTAAGTTTAAGTTAAATCCTGTTGAACATCCTCTCTCGCTCCCTGTTCTGATCGATGCTCGACTAGCCATGCCTGTAACGTTTCACTGCGCATGCTCCGATCATGCCGATGTGGCCGTTGTCTTCCAGACCTTCCTGACGTCACCCAGAGTTTAGGATGAAATAATGAGTGTAAATAATGAAGCTTTTTATGGTTTTACTGCTATTTGGTCTTTATAGTGGAGTCAGTGTGGAGGAAGGAGATAGACTTATCAACAAATGTGAAGGTAGGATTATTTTAATCAGGCTCTACTACTGTGTATCAACACAGAGTAATGAGTCATTACGTGTTTATAACATGTGTAATAATCATAGATTTGTCCAAACATAATGATACAAATCTATTTATAATGATAAAGCAACAGGGAATGCACTCACCTCTGAAGGTGTGCTATGGTATCTGCCACTAAGATGTTGATAGTAAATATAATACTTCTTTTTTCTTCTTGTTATGATTGTAAAATGAATGAATCTGTGATAACCACATTTATTTATTTACTTTGTGGCCACACCAGCCTGTCATTGCCTGATCTCATTAGATCTCAGAAGATAAGCAGGTCTGGTCCTGGTTAGTAGGTGGATGGAGACCACTGAGAATTCCAGGTGCCACAGTGGGGTGTCAGTCACCCCAGTGGTATCTGTCATTGTGCCCTTGGGCAAGGCACTTCACCTACATTGCCTAGTATGAATGTAGTGTGTGAGTGAGTGTTGGTGGTGGTCAGACGGGCCGATGGTTCACTATGGCAGCCTCGCTTCCGTCAGTCTGCCCCAGGGCAGCTGTGGCTACAATAGTAGCTTACCACCACTAAGTGTGGAGTGAAAGAATAATGCCTTAATTCTGTAAAGCAACTTTGAGTGTCTATGATAAAGTGCTATATAAAACTGATGCATTATTATTATTATTATTACTTATCTAAATACTATCCAGTGTTATCCAGGAAGTTTTATTATTATTTGCACCTTAGTATATAGCCATCTTAAAAATTTAAATCCTTGTTTTAATCAGAGATAAAATGCATTAAAAAGTGGCCACAAAAATGGTGGAAAAGGTGGTAAAATGGGATTTTAATAAAACACAGAAAATTGTTAAAAGTTGCAAATTAGAGAAAAATAAAAGAAAATAAGACAAGAAGGGGAAAAAGTTGCACATTAAAGTGACCAAAAACGGACGGAAAAAGTGGTAAAAAAAAAAAAATAATAATAATACATGATTCAAGGTGTCAATGTTGGAACAATTTAAACAGTTTAAACTGGCAAATAATAGGCATGACAAATGGTGAATGTGGTTAAAATGGCAAAATAAGCATGAAATATGGTGAAAAGAGGATAAAAGTGACAATAATGGGTCAACATAAGCAACATTAGGTGGAAAAAGTGGTGGAAAAGGTTTATAAGTGCTGAAAATGTCTTCAACGAAAAAATGTGATAAAAATTTGTTGGAGAAGTGACAGAAATGTAGCAAAAAATGCACTAAAAGGAGCAAAAAATATGGCAAGAAATAGTGATGAGAATAGGTTAAAATATGGCAAGTTTGGTGCAGTTGCAGAATGCCCTTATTGTGGCAATTAAAAATAGAAATAAAGTGTAACCTTTAAAAAAAGAAACATTTTGGCTTTTCTTCAAATCTCATAAAAATAAAGTTTGCAATCACAAATGTTATTTTAGAACAGTAATGATAAAGCTATTTATTAATAAAGTTCAAAGAAAAAAGAGCAGCTGTTAATGGATCTTCTTCATCCTCTAGTGTGTAAGTTCTTGACGGTGGAGCTGCAGGAGGCGCTGGAGAGGACAGGTCGGTCCAAGGAGGTGCTGGAGTTGGGGGAGGTGCTGGACACGGGCAAGAATAGACGCAATATTAAATAGTACACGTTGTAAGAACAACACACTCATCAACCATAATTATCCTTAAATAGCTTTAGAATGCTTAGGATTTTAAAGCATTGCATCGTGGGTAGTTGATGATCTGTGTGATGATGTTTAGGGAGACCCGTTTGACTGAGGCCGTGGACAACATCTGTGAACGCATCCTGCAGTACAGCGTTCACGCATAGAGGCCTGGAAGTCTACGCTACGCCAAGGTCAGTCCCCGGCCCGGGGTGCTTGGCCTGCTGGCCGGGCCGGTCCTGGCGGGGGTCTTTCGGGGCGGGTGGCGCGTGCCGCGCCCTTGCGTACCTACTGGTACGGCCCCTGCTTGGGCAGTGCCCCGTGAGGTAGGGTGTCGGGGGCCGGAATAGGGGGCCACATCCCGGCGGGGCGGTCTGGCTTGGCCCTTGGAGGGGGCCCTGGCTTTAAAAAAAAAAAAAAAACTGAAGCTCGTGGCGCGGGCGGCATCAGTGAAGGGTGATCTGGGGCGCCGTGGGGGGCTAGGTTGGGGTGCCTGGGGGCCGGCGGGGAGACTCCCAGCGGCCCCCTGGTGCCTTATGCGGCTTGGGGTGTGGTCGTCCTCCCTGGGCGGGCTGCTCCTGGTGCTGCATCCGTTCCGGGTCCTTCTGGCCTGGGGTCGGGCCCCTGCTGGCTCTGGGCTCGCCGGCGGGTGCCCACTGGCTGCCTGTTCGGCGCGGTTCTGGTCGTCTGCTGGGCGTGGGCTTCGGCTCCTCCGCTGGGGCCTCGGGCAGGGAGTTCTCTGGGCCCTCCCCTCGGGGGGTTGGGCGCGGGGGTGGGGTGGGGGGGTGGGGGGGTCGATGGGGTGGGGGGTCTGGGGGTTGGGGGTGGGATCGGTGGCGTGGTGCGCTGGGTCCTTGGCTCCTTGGGGCTTTCTCGGGTGTGTATGGGGGGGCGATGGCTGCCTCTCGGCTTGGGATCTTGGGGGCGTTCGGGGGACTGCTTGGCCGTGGGGTGGTCGCCGGGGGCCCTTAGGCTGCCTGCTCTTGCTGCTGGCCTGACTGCTTCTTCGGGCCCGGGGGCGGCTCTTGGGTTTTGCAGTGGCGGTACTTGGAAATACATTTGTCATGGATGCACTGGCCTTGGGCTGTGGGATAACACTCATACTGGGCTCAACCTTAGACACGTTGTTCCCAAATACCTGTTTTATGGAATTTCCACTCACCTCTTCCTCTGTTCACAGCCACCACCATTATTCCTAAACCACACACTGGTCACCAAACTGGCTTGACAACACAACAATAAACACAATATACACAACCACAATTTCACATCGCATCACTTAAAACTATTCCCCACCCATTCCATATCCTATCTTGTATCCCTCTTCCCTGTTAACTTCTCCACCCCCCTCCAACCCCTCACCTTGGTGTAACACTGCCCTCTCTTTTTTACATCCTCCCTTTAATAAAGTATTTCTTACCCTTCCCTAGGGAGGGCTGGTGACGGTCACAATTATGCAATGAAATAAATAAATTTATTTAATTGCAATAATAAAATATGCATTGCTGTCAAAAGATTGCACTTCTTGTAGTGTTAACCTTCGACAGCATGTGCAGACAAGGTAAAAAAAAAAAAAAAAGTTAAATCAACACAAGATTCATTCATAATAGGTAATAGTTTAGTGTTCTAAATAACATGTGTTTACTAATGCAGTTGTGTGTGTGGGTGTGTGTTCAGTGTGAGACCATGCTGGAGCAGTACGAGGACGTAGTGGAGGACTGGTACTTCCATCACCAGGACCAGAGGCTGGAGAACTTCCTGTGTGAGAAGCACATCCTGAAGATGTCAGAGCAAGGTGACAAATATAAAGAAAGAGCAGACAATGCAGAGTGGAATCAAAAAAGTACCGTATTTGAGAGTTAAACTTACCAAGTCTCCTTAGTGCAGCAGTTCCTGATTAGAACCACAGGAGATGCTAAATGTACCAACTTAAAAAAAAGACAGAAAAACCCTTGAGATACCAGGGGTTCTCAACCGAGACACTGGGAAGTGGTCGTCAGAATATTTTCTGAACAATTTGAGCCCATTTTTGCTTATATTTTACCATTTTTTTCTGCAACTACACCAAACTCACCATATTTTAACCCGTTTTCATCACTTTTTCTTGCCATAGTTTTGCTTCTTTTAATGCATTTTTGCTACATTGCTCCTATTTCTGACACTTCTTCATCAAATTTCAATGTCTTTTCTGTACATTTTTTCCACTTTCAAGACGTTTTCAGCACTTATAAACCCTTTCCACCATTTTTACCACCTAATGTTGCATATGTTGACCCATTATTGTCAATTTTAACCTCTTCACCATATTTCATGCTTTTTTTTTTCTTCAATTTAACCACATTCATGATTTGTCATGCCCATCATTTGCCAGTTTAAACCAATTGTTCCAATTTTGACACTTTGAAACCTTTTTACCACTTTTTCTGTCTGTTTTGGCTGCTCTAATTTGTAAGTTTTAACCAGTTTAGCTCCTCCCAGTTGACTCTCTCCGAGGCGAGCTTCCTTCCTGTTCCCTCGCTGCTGTGTTCCCACAGGTGTTGGTTTGTTTTTATTATCCACACTGAGTGCACAGGTCATGTGACGGGTGGCCCCTGGAGCTGCTCCAGGGTCTCTGGGAGCTGGAGTCCACTCTCCAAAGCACTGGGTTTCTTTCCAGTGACGGCGCAGCCACAGCTAAGTTTTTTCCACCAGGCGACAAACCACCACGTCTGTGAAGAAGTAACAGAAGTCCTGAAAGTCCATCCTGAGAGAGAACTGGACCATATTTTGACTTTTAAAAAAGAGGACATTTGGACTGACCTCAACATACTCAAAGTACTCAATGTTTTTGTGAATCTACTTTGTAACGGCAAAATATAATATAGTAAATAAATAAGTTGTAATTGTTCATAAGGTTTAAAACTAAATGTATCTCTTTATAACAAATACTTGAAGACTGAAGTCACTCGCCTTTATCATGTCTTATTACAATCTGTCCTTGAAAAATCTCATGTCTACCTTCTTAAAATCTGTCATTCATTGAAACAATGAGAAACATCTAGAAATTAAAAAAAAGAAAAAAACTCAAGGTTTACAGAATATTAAATAATCATTATATACACTTCAATAAATGACAGTGAAAGTTTACATCACATCGTCTAATGCTGACTGAGCTTTATTCTGTCTGTTGTCTGTGGAGACGAGGAAATGATGAGGTCTAGACCAGAAGAACTTTCTACATTCTTCCAGTGGCTCCTTCACTTTCAAATCCCTCCCTGAACCTCCATGGAGGTTTGATCATCCAGAATGATATTTATTAAATAAATCCACCAGTATTCACAGGCTGCCAAGTTTCACACAATGTCAAGAGTGAGATTTTAGTGACATGATGCGTTCTGGGAAGAAAATATGTCCTTTTTTAACATGACTTTGTCCTGTTTTAACGTTGATTTCTACCTTCAGAATGATGTCATCACCTCCATGACAGTGGCTCTCCCTGCACTGTTGCCTCCTAATGCTAGTTTTAATCAACCACAAATTACAAATGAAAACTAACAAGAATTTTGACAAAATACATTTATTTGTAAATATTTCATATCAACCAACTGTCCATCATTTATCTGGGGACATGTCTCATGTTGTAGGTGTTTGTCACAGATGTTGATGATGACAGAGGCTCCCACTTAAAACACTGTGGCCCAAGGCAGTGCTACCTTTACCTCAGCTCTCCTTGTCTGCAACAGAAAGGACGTCATTAAAAAGATCATCATGTAAAAAACATTAAAACATCTTGTGATTTTCATCCTTTAAGTGATCACATGATCATATGCAGGTGTTATTATATTATAAAATGCTTTAGAAGCACCACTTCAGTCCACATAAAGCTACAATCTGGAATAACAGCTGTATTTTATACAAGAGGAAAACTTTATTCTTTAAAGATTGGATTGAAAAGGGACTATAATACATTTAATGGATGACAATGGTAATATTTACAATCATTGTGATTTTAAAGATAAATGTTCTCAGAAACAACATTCATTAGTAGTCAGGGCTATTCCTATTGCCTTGATTCATTTCATTAAAGGAATATTACTGTATTCATCAGTATCCACAAAGATCAATAAACTGTTCATTGGAAGTTATTGTTTTTAGACACTGTTATTTATTAAACAATGTTTTCATCTTCAAGTAAAGAGACAAATAATATCTTCAAACTATTAGAAAACAGATATTATCAAAATTAGGACAAATATTTATAATTTCCTTTATTTCCTAAAATGAAACAGATTAATTTTAAAACAATGAATGATGTTTATCCATGTAAATATATTTTTAATGATTATAGGTTTAATATGGATGATTACAGCTCCATGTTAAGTCAAACTAATAATGAAAGTCAACAACACGTCTTTTTTTCCTGTTCTGTGGTGAAGAGGTTTTAGGAAAGAGTTGATTGGCTGCTCACACACACTGTGATACCTGGCTTTGATTAGCATTTGGTTACATTTGCTTTTATTTTGAAGGACAAAGATGTGGAATTTATATGTAGCAATTTGATGATATTTGGAAAACATTTGATACATAAATGTAGTTTTTTAAAATTATCCCAAATGTTAAAGCTTTTAAAATTGATCTTAAAAATGTGTTGAAGTCATTGAAAACATTACAAAACAGAAGAGAAAGTTGTAATGTACCCCTGTTATTATTATTATTATTATTATTATTATTATTATTATTATTATTATTATTATTGCTGCTGCTTGGATAAGTGGATTGGTGTGATGTTTGTATATGAATGTAGACTGTACAGACTGATCAAAAGACAATACACAACATTGACAATCATGATAGAAACAGAAAAAACTAAACTTAAAACTAAAATAATTAATTTAACAAAAGGTTTAGAACAGACACATTTTACATTGTTTATAAACATTTTCAACTCATTTAGAAAATGTAAAAACAGCTTCATTTTAAAATATCTACATTTGTGTTTTACTAAAAAAAAAAAAACTTCATAAATTCGTAACATATTTGTGTATTTATATGTACAAAAAGAGGGAATAACTTTTAAAATATAATTTATTTTCAAAGGAAGAAGAAAAGGATTATGTTTCAATGCTTGTTTAAATAATTTACTTTCCTTAAAAAATAAGTAATAAAACATTTTTTTTTTTTTTAAATAAGGTAAAAGCAACTGTAGATTTTATGTGATCTACAGTGATTTTACTGTCAATGCTTGTACAATATTAATCTACAATATCTATTGTTTCTGAGAACAAACCAAACATAATTTAATCATAAATAAATCGACAAATTTCCTCTGAAATCTATTAAATCATCCACAGACCAAATCCTTCAGTCTGTAACTACTTTATTCACTCTTAAATCACCATTAAAGTTTATTGTGACGTCAGCGCAACAGATGAGTGGTTGCCAGGTTGAGTATTTTCCCGCTGATTGTGAGATTATAAAATAACTAACTTACTGATCAAACAGTTTAACATTGGTTAAAGGTGATATTTATGTTTTATTTGGATGATGAACGGATGGTTTTTGGAACGTTTCTGTAGATATTCAACATATTTCATGCGGGGAATCGTCGGTTGTATCTGGCAACCAGCTAGAATCAGGAACCGAGCAGTGAAATGGAGGACGGACAGAGCTGGATGATGACTACCGTTAAACTAGAAGAAGAAGAGGAAAAGGAACAAATATTATGGAGGGAAGTGAAGCTGAGTATGAGTAAGACGGACAGTGATGATGATGATGATGAAGGCTGCAGGAGGAAAGCTGTGCTGGAGGAGCTTCGTCATCCCGACCATGTGTGGGACGGAATGTTTGCTCCAAAGATGGAGAAAAGCGGAGAAGAAGAAACGGAGGAGTTTTCAGATGTGTGCTCTGTGAAGGAAGAGGTTAGAACACTCCGTGTGTTTCCATTCATTCACTCACTCACTCACCACATTCATCCGCTGTTACACACACACTGGAGACTAGTTTAACTGGTGACCCACTTCATTCACACTCACATTTCTCTATCAATATGTGACGATGTAAAGGTGGAACAACCTGTGTGTACTCAGTGGAACACAGAGAACAAACTACAGAAAAACACACTTTATGTTAATGAGCTAAGGAGTGGGCAGGGACCGTCTACAAAGTCACACCCCCAAAGGAAGCGTCAACAATAACACCAATAACCCTGTGGACAGTCTTTATTAGGGCTCTCTATTTACTATAGCAAATATAGTTAAGAAGATACTTTATCTGATTTATGTTTTCATAAATATCCAGTATTAATGTCATTAATTAGTATTAACTTTAAAAATAACTGTAGTACCCTGAAAACAACAACCTCTAAGTACTACAGAAGAAGTATTAACAAAAATAATGTTTATTAATTTGTATTTTATTTAAAGTTTGTAAATAACCAATACTGTAATTAATATTAATTTCATTTATTATCCTGTAAACCTGGTTTTCAACTTGTCTCACCCTGGGACCCACATTTTGCCACGGTCATTAAATCACAACCCACTTTTTTTTAGAGTTCTACCAACCAAATTTAATCTTTCAAAAATAGCTGTCGACAACACACATATGTAACATTTTTAAAAATAAATCTATATATTTTCCTGTGCAACATGCATTTTACAGCATGCCTATCAAAAGAAAAGTTTCTTTCAAAATAAGACAAGTCCAACATGAGAGACATTAACTTCAGTATTTATTTTGGCCATCTGTCCGCGAGCCACTTTTGGATCCTGAACCAGGGTTTGCCCCAGAAAACGTGCTAAGTCTGTGGGTAGTGAAGCCCACCGACAGCCCACCGTGTTTTTGTAAAAAAAAATGTTAGAAGTTAAGAGGAATTAATGGCTATTATGTGATATTATAAGCCATTTATTAATGATACTTAAACGTAGAGTCTTACAAAAAGGCACAAAAAAATACAATTAAAATAAATAATTACAATTGTTTTCACTTAAGTTAAATCCCAGTGAATCTTAAAAAAAGCCATTTTTGGTCACATTTCAAAGTAAAATAAATGAACATAAAAAAAAAGTGCAAACATGGCCAAGGGGTAAAACTAGGAAACTCAGAGGCTTCAGTGATTGACAGCCTACATCATGAAAAACATGAAAGTTATTAGTTATTTTTATCATATATATTTCATTTTAGTCAGTGTACTGTATTTACATTATTTATTGGTTACTTTTGCTTTCTGCATCTCAATGCTAGTGCCATGGTGTAGAGTCTAGGGCTGCAACTAATGACTATTTTAATAGTCGACTAGTCATTGATTATTGAAACAATCGACTAATTGGATGATAAATCGTACAATTATTTACTCTATGTTGCTACAATCTTTTACATTTGGCTTGGGTCAAAGTACAATGAATAAAAACAATACATAAGTAATAAAACAATTCTCAACTTAAAGTGTAAACAGGTTCCTTACAAACACAAATTAAACTGAATAAATCATCACCAGAATGTGCTTCATTAATAACATTTATTCATTATAAAAAGCTACAATATCTGCTGACTCATAGAGCTGATATTTTATGAAACATGTTTGTACATATGGGTCACTCCATTAGTGTTATTGTATATCATCTATTTATTTCCTCATTTATAACAAAATTATTTTAGAAAAAAAATAAAAAGTACATGAAAAGCAAAAATAACTCCAATAGTGTTTTTATTGCTGCTGAATCTAGTTTATTTTATTTATTATATATTAATTAGTTACATAAAGTTTTGGTTGATAAATATCTCACTGATTTACTATAATTAAACTAGATCAGACTTGATGATTTAATCATTAATATACTGAGATTATTACTAATGGGATATTCTGGTGTAATAATCACAATATTTACATTACTGTCTAATGGGACCAGCTTTGTCTGTAAACACGTGAAATATAATTTAAAACATTGCATTTGAAGGTGGGACAGATGAATAGTGACGATAGTTTTATGCTAAAATTTATTTCACACTAAGTGTGACATGTTAGCTTTTATCCTTCCATAAAATTAATAAATCTGTGGCTCTCTGTGGTTTAATGATGGTAAATTGTGTAGTTTTTACTATAGTGTCATCCTTTCATGAAGTGGTTTGCGTTAACACCTAGCCCAGTCTTATGTGTCGGTCACATCGTTGTTACCGGGAGCTCCCGGTAAGAGCGCTGAGCTCCTGTTAACAAGGACGTATTCTTATCTTGGGTTGTCACGATGCTAGAATTTCAACCTCGCCTATAGAGCACTGGGGGAAACCCTGACCCACCGGTTGAGAATTGCTGCTCTAAACAACTGACGGTCTGTAGTAGGTCTCCGTCTACTACACCCAATATATTAACAAAACATATTTTTCTGTTTTTTTTTTTGAAGAATTGTCATTATTGACGTCATTATTATTTATCATTAACTTATTCAAATATCATTCTCCTACATGAAAACAGCAGATCATCAGTTATAAGTCCCTCTCTAACTACTACAGATGAGATGGTAATAAAATACTCTTTATCGGTTTTTAAATAACTTTTATTTGTAAATAATCATAAAAAATATAATAACTTATCAATGACTACACACACCTCTACTACACCAAATATATTTAGAAAAAACACTAAAATATGATAATAATAATAATAATTAAAGTCGCGAGCGGCGTCATAGGTTCCGATGAAGCGGCCGGGGGCGGTAACCCACGGTCACGTATACCACTGTTTTGGGAATTGGCCTGAGCAAATTTGGTGTAAATTGGTGTAAAAACAACTGAGATATTGCATTTACCAAGAAATGGCGAAAGATTTTCCTGTCATGATAGGCCCCTCCCACTTTTCACAGCCTGCTCTATTTGCCATAGCAATGTGCTTCCATCTAATAAGATTCATCCTACAGTGTTTTGAAGTCAACACGACATATCGTCTGTCCGCTACAGCTGCTCGTGTAGGACGACCACAGAAGCGGCGCCCTCTGAGAACGCAAGGCATTATGGGTAAATTGGTTCTCGAGTTTTGTTTATGGCTGTACGGTCATCATGTGTATCAAATATGAAGCAGTTTGAACTTTGCATTCTAGAGTTATAAGCTTTTTCCTAGAACGGCGTCCTGTAAATGCTAACCGTGTACATGACCTTAAATGACACTGGTCGAAAACACAAGGCAATGGGAAATGTTTCAAAGCAGTCATGACCAAGCTTGGGCACATGTCCTTTGTGTGAAATTTGAAGCGGATCGAAGTTTGTGTGTCAGAGTTATGGAGATTTGGAATTTTTTACGTGCTAACAAAAATTAGCATTGCAGTTTTGTGGCGGCGCCACGACCAAACCATGACAAGTTTTAAGCGAATCGGATGAATCCCCTCAGACTAGATAGCGCAGATGCGTTTCGAGGGCGAAACGCCATTTTTGACCTTTGACCCAAGATGGCTGACTTCCTGTTTGGTTTTGGGCGGGGTCACAATGTAACTTTTTGCTCATTCTGGGGCGAAGACTACATCTGGCGATTTTCGTGCAAATCGGTCAGACCTGGCGGTCGTGTGGTTCCATCGTTTGTTTTGGCGGCGAAAACGCACGCATAGCCTGTCCGTTTTTTTTCACGCCACCAAATTATCAAAATTTTCGCCAGGCCTGAGGTGCGTGCAAATTTCGGTGAGTTTTCGGGCATTTTTAGGGGGTCGAATTAGCGATCAAAGGCGGACGGGGTATAATAATAATAGGAAATAAAAGCGAAAACAATAGGTTCCTCTGTCCCATTCTGGGACATCGGAACCTAATAATTAATCAACTAAAAATATAACCTTTTTTTCATTTAAAAATTATGGTGATGTTTTGAACCCAGTATATCGTATGGTATTCTGCAAATTAAATATGATTAAAAATGTGATTTATATAAATTAATTGATAAAACAAGTACAGGAAACATCTCATTTTCTATATTCATGAAAAAGATAATTTATGAAAAGATTTTTAGCTTGTGCTAGTAAGATGGTTATTATCATTATGCAGATCT
Organism: Gouania willdenowi; assembly: GCF_900634775.1. Taxonomy (NCBI): domain Eukaryota; kingdom Metazoa; phylum Chordata; class Actinopteri; order Blenniiformes; family Gobiesocidae; genus Gouania; species Gouania willdenowi. Next base: position 252,876 of record NW_021145033.1, on the reverse strand, counting down.
ATCCTAGAATTTAATGTAACTAGAGACAGACCTGATAAAGGTAGTTTATGGTTTTCAGGTTAATAGAGTGACCTTTGAATAGTTTATTGCTAATAATTACATTATTAATTAGTGATGCACTAAAAATCTGACCAAACATGATGTTATAAAGACGTGAGTAAACGACACAGTCAGTGCACGCTTGTCTAGAAACAGACCAACTTGTCTGTGGACTCGAGGAGCGTCTGTATTTAATACAGCTGATCACTACAGAGTTGATGGAGCAGTAAGTGTATTTTATGTGTGTGTGTCACTTAGACACTGTAGTTACATGTAGCCCTCCATTTTTTTTTTTTTTCTCTCTTGTCTGCACATGCTGTCAAAGGTCAACACTACAAGAAGTGCAATCATTATGAGACAGCAATGTATGTTTTGTTATTGCAATAAAATACATTGATTTATTTTATTGCTTAATTGTGACCATCACCAGCCCTCCCTAAGGAAGGGCAAGAAATCTTTTATTATAGGGAGGATATAAAAAGGGAGAGCAGTGTTGCACCTGAGTGGATAGGGAGGGGGAGGGGAAAGGGAGCAGGGAGGAGAGACTCAAGGTAGGAAATGGAAAGGGTGGGGAAGAATAGATTGTTTTACAGTGAGGGTGAGATGTGAAGTTGTAGAATATATTGTGCTTATTATGTTATGTAATCAAGCCAGTATAGTGACAAGTGTGAAGCTTAGCTATAATGGTGGTGGCTGTGAACAGGGGGAATGAGTGAGTGGTAGTACCTAAAGCAGGTATTTGAGATTAACGTGTCTAAAGTTAAGCCCAGTATGAGTTTTATCCCACATCCCAAGGCGTGCCAGTGCATCGTATACCAGTATATGTGCAAAAAAAACGCTACCGCAAACCCAAGAACTGCCGACCTCAACCACCGAAACAGCTAGAGCCGCCCCCCAGCAAAGAGCACCATCCCGGAGCGCCAAGCCACCCCGCCCCAACCCTGGCGCAGAGTCCAGCACCCCCCAGCGCGCCCACACCGGTGCGGCAGGCTACCCACACGCCGCGAGGCGCGCCCCCAAGGCAACCAGGAGACGAGACAAGCACCAAGCCCCACCCGTAGGGAAGGGGCACCCCACGCCCCACCAGGCCGGCACCGCCCGGAGAGACCCCCCACCAACGTCCCCAGCAGAGCACCCCCCTCCCACGGAGGCCACCCTTAATGACCCTTGTACCGACACGAGACACCCCTGACGCCAGCACAGCCCAGAGGACAGCGGGCCCCAGCCACCAGCCCCACCCCGCCCAAGGCGGCGCGGCACCCCGCTGAACCGCAGTTAGCCCCTGGGCAGATGGCGGGGGGGCGCGCCCCGAGACGCCGAACCCAAAGACCCACCCCCGGGACACCCTAGCCCAGACACGGCACCCACGGGGCCCCGCGCCCCCAGCCAGCAGACCAACCACTCCTGACGCAGATCCGCCAGGACAGGAGCCACTGGCCTCGCCCCCACACACACCCACCCAGCACGACCCAGGGGAGGCCCCACAACTCACCCTTTCCTCCCCCCGAAGCTACACAAGCCGGCCCCTGCGGTCCCCCAAGTGAGCCCCCGGGGAGGGGGCGGCTCGGCCCACCCCGCCAGCGGCACCGTCAGCGAAGGCGCGCCCCAGGGAATCAGGCCAAGGTGCCCAGACCGCGGTGTTTTCCTCGGACAGACCTTCAAGTGGGTGCTGGAGAATCCTCTCGGGTATGCTGCTTACCTTGTGGCTGCTATGAGGAGGGATCCCACAGGAGGCAGCAAGGATTCAACAGATCATGCCCACAATAAGCAGTGTTTCAGGGAGTATGTGGAGCTCTTTCCTTCAGGCAATATTGCTGTTGCTATGAAGGAAGAGCAGTATGTTGAGAAAAAGTCTCAGCAGACAGTCACCACACAACAGAGCTCTATTCAGAGTAAAGGATCACAGCCTTCTCCTAAGAAATGCTCCTCTGTTGCCTCCCTGTCCTCCCTCTTGGTCAGGAAAGGCGAGCAAAACTTAACCCAGATGGTGAAAAGGCTGGTGTCTCCAATGAAAGTCAGACCATGTTACATACATACATACATTAATTTATTATTTGTCTGCCATTCAGTAGTTGTGATGCTTTTTCTTTTTCTTTTTTTGGTAGCTTTGACGCATGCACGTACTCAGCCCTCGTCCACCATCAGTAGCCCCACCTCTTCAACTCCTCCCGCCTCTGTACCCTCATCGTCCTTTGTGGAGGAAACTCCATCCACCTCTGCAGTCCCGGGACCCTCCTCTGCCCCTGGACGCTCCTCATCTGCCCCCGGCAAACCTGTGTCTGAGCCTGATGACATCACTTTGCTGGCAGAGGTCTTAAGATGGGAAGAGGCCCAAACGACAAGTTAGTCAACATTACATTATTTTTAAAAAAAATATCAGTCTTCGATCATTGATTTTATTTATTCATTTAGTTTTTGCATTTACATTATAAATGAAAAATAAATGTATATTATGTACCTCCTTTGATTTATGTCTTTTGCATTCATCTGTTATTTCAGAAGCTTTCAAATATTTTGTTTATGTTGATATTTGCTTTTAATTTTTCATCTATGTTTTTTGCATTTTTTTGTGCGTGTTTTAGCACAGAGAGTCTGTCTTCCAGCTGGCTGGATAAAGACGCTCCCTGAAGTAGACCAGAAGTGGATGTCAAAGGCTCTGTTCAAGTGGACAGCACAGGGACACCCAGAGTTGGACTTTAACAGAGTGGACAAACTTTGGTGGTATCCTCCACAGGTGCCATTGCAGGCCAAAAATGTCCCTCGGCTGGAGAACTACTTTAGCCATCCTCTGTTCCTCTGGATGCCTCGAAAGCTTTGGCAAGTAAAGCTGATGTGTCCTCACTCAGATTGTCACAAAGAGCTCCTGTATTCAGCTGGTCTGCATCAGAAGATCAGACAGGTGGTGAGTTTAGGCTCCATCTATTTTATGGCATCTGAATATCTTGCCTGCAATAGATGCAAGAGGAAGGTCATCAGCTGGAGCCATGGCATCATTTCACAGCTTGATGTTGGCCACAGGATGCAGTTTCCATCCATTTTAACATCCAAACTTGCTTGTGATATGGAGGTTGTGAGTTTGATGCCTGGGAAACAGCAGCAGTCAGATTCAGAGGAAGCTGCAGGAGCGTCACTCTGAAATCTGGCTGCAGAAGACGGTGCAGTACCTGACAGACTGCAGAGGAGTGAAGAGTGCCATGGAGAAGGGTCTGATTAGTCCTGTGACATTTCCACCCACACCTGCAATGCTTACTGTTCCTAAACACAGGTGGCTGATGCAGGTGTACGCCCAGGATGTTCTTCAGAGGCTGGAAGAAATTAAAGCAGCCATCATGTCCCAACTTGGCCGCATTTTAAAAATGGATTCTACGAAAAAAGTTGCCCGCAAACTTGCAGGGAGGAGCTTTGGAACTGCGACCTGGGTGACAAATGTTGGAAATGAGCATGGACAGGTCATCATGTCTGTGCTCACTGCCAGTGAGGGGTTTGGCCTCGGGCCAATGATTGACGGGCTGGTCAGGAGATACAGGATGGCTGGGGTACCTCCTCCTGATGTGCTCTATGTCGACAAAGACTGCTGTGGCAACAGCTTTTTAGGAGAATGTTCGAAGAATGGAAACATCTGAACATCCGGCTCGACATTTGGCACTTTATGAGGAGGTTTTCGGTTGGCTGCACAACTGATTCCCACCAGCTGTATGCCACTTTCATGGGTCGCCTCAGCCACTGCATCTTCATGTGGGATGAAGACAACCTGAAGGCCCTGAAAATAGCAAAGCAGTCAGAGCTAGAAGCTAAAGGCCGAACTCCATCTGAGGCAGATGTACTCCGGTCTATCAGCCAAAGTGAGCTTGCCCTGCACTGCAAGAGGACCACCCGCGGTGTTCGGGAGACACAGGTTCTCATTGAAAGGCTCATCCAGGGCTTGGATGGTGACAACGGTCATGACACTCTGGGAGTCCCACTGATAAACTCAGCAAGAATGAGTCAAATCGTTAAATCCCAGAAGATACATGTCACCTGCATCCAGGATCCACAAGGGATCCAGCTTTACCTGCAGACGGGAAATGTCCTGAAGGGAGGTCACCGTCTGCCCACGTACCGCTGTGCCCGAGGTTCTACGTCACTGGAGTCTTTTCATCTTCACCTGAACCGTTTTCATCCCTGGTAAACATTGTCATACTTTATTTGTTTTTGTTTTTCTTACAAAAGTATTTTGTGACTACACTGAAATATAACATGATGGATCCTAAAGAATCAGATTAATTGCAAGTCTTCTAATGATTATAAACAGAAATATGTTGTTGGAACAATATGTATGATGAATATTTTTATATATTTTATTTATATACATGGCTGTATCAAGATGAATATGTCAGTTTAAATGAAGCCACTCCTCCCAGTCATTTAAATACTCATATGCCACGAGACATAGGCCGTGGAGGTGGTGTAGCAGCTATTTATCATTCCTCTCTCCTAATCTATCCTAAACCATAGGCCAGTTACACTTCCTTTGAAAGCCTGGTTCTAAATTTATCTCATATCGAATCAAAAACCTGCCAGCCAGTCTTATTTGCGATAATTTACCGTCCTCCAGGCCCTTATTCTGAATTTCTATCAGAATTCTCTGAGTTTATATCAAACTTAGTCCTCAGTTCTGATAAAATACTGATAGTAGGAGATTTTAATATCCATGTGGACAAAGATAGTGATAGCCTGAGCTCAGCCTTTATGTCCCTAATAGACTCAGTTGGCTTTTTTCAAACTATTAATGAAGCTACTCATCGTTTAAATCATACTCTTGATCTTGTTCTAACATATGGCCTTGATATTAATGAACTAAAAGTCTACCCTGAAAATCCTCTGCTATCAGATCACTTTTTAATATCTTTTAACATTATCCTAGAAGATCTCGCACTGTGCAATAAAATAGTTACGAGTAGAAATCTGTCCAATAGTGCTGTGGCTAAATTTAAAGAGGCCATTCCTGCTGCCTTAAACTCAGTGCACCATCCAATAAATAACTATGACATTAATTATAACCCCTCTCAACTGGATCTGCTTGTCGATAGCTCTGCTAGTCTACTAAAATCCACCTTGGACTCAATTGCCCCATTGAGGGAAAAAACTATTAAACGTCAGAGGAAAGCTCCGTGGTTTAGCTCTGAAACTCACACACTCAAACAAACAACCCGTAAATTAGAGAGAATGTGGCGCTCCAATAAAACAGAGGAGTCACGAATACTCTGGCAAGAAAGCCATAGTAAATACATGACAGCCTTACGACATAGTCGATCTACATACTATTCCTCACTAATTGAAGAAAATAAAAATAATCCGAGGTACCTTTTCAGCACTGTAGCCAGGCTAACACAAAGTCAGAGCTCTATTGAGCCCATGATTCCTCTAGCCCTCAGCTGTGAGGACTTTATGACATTTTTTAACGATAAAATTCACAAGATTAGAGATAAAATTAGCCACTCCCTGCCTTCACCTGGGCCTGCTGTACCATTAAATGTAAATAGGCCTAACCTAAACTGTTTCACACAGATAGGACTTCAGGAACTTAACTATTATTTCATCCTCCAAACCATCGACCTGCCTTTCAGATCCGATCCCAACTAAGCTGTTTAAAGAAGTTATTCCCCTAGTCTGCCCATCTTTGTTGGAGACCATAAATATATCCCTATCAATAGGCTACGTGCCACAGTCCTTTAAAGTAGCTGTAATCAAACCCCTTCTCAAAAAACCTACTCTTGATTCCAGCACTTTAGCAAACTACAGGCCTATATCTAATCTTCCTTTTATTTCAAAGATTCTTGAGAAAGTTGTGGCGGCTCAGCTCTGTGAATTTCTTCAAAACAACAGCCTGTTTGAGGACTTCCAGTCAGGTTTTAGAGCTCAACACAGCACAGAGACTGCTTTAGTTAAAGTAACTAATGATCTACTCTGGGCTTCAGATGAAGGACGACTCTCAGTGCTGGTTTTATTAGATCTTAGTGCAGCTTTTGACACTATAGATCACTATATTCTACTAGAGAGATTAGAGAAATTACTTGGAATCACAGGGACTGCCCTAAACTGGTTTAAGTCCTACCTATCTGATAGGTACCAGTTTGTACATGTGAATAATAAGTCTTCTGTGTACACTAAAGTAAGCTACGGGGTTCCTCAGGGCTCTGTGCTAGGTCCAATCCTCTTCTGTATCTATATGATCCCCCTTGGTAATGTTATGAGAAAATACTCTGTTAACTTTCACTGCTATGCTGATGATACCCAACTGTATGTATCAATGAAGCCAGGTGAGACAAATCAGCTATCTAAACTTGAGGCCTGTCTAAAGGACATTACGGCCTGGATGGACCAAAATTTTCTTCTTCTCAACTCAGACAAGACTGAGGTCATTGTACTGGGCCCGCGACACCTTAGAGAAACCTATGCTAGCTTAACTGCCCTAGATGGCATTACTCTGGCACAAAGCACAACTGTTAGAAACCTTGGGGTTCTATTTGATCAGGACTTATCCTTCAACTCTCACATAAAACAAACTTCAAGAACTGCCTTCTTTCATCTCCGTAACATTGCTAAAATCAGATCTATCCTGTCTCAGGGCGACGCCGAAAAACTAGTCCATGCTTTTGTTACCTCTAGACTGGATTATTGTAATTCTCTTTTAGCAGGCTGCCCGAGCAAGTCGCTTAAGACACTTCAGCTGGTTCAAAATGCTGCAGCACGTGTACTGACTAAAACTAGGAGAAGAGATCACATTACACCTGTATTAGCCTCTCTGCATTGGCTTCCCATAAAATATAGAATAGAATTCAAGATTCTTCTTCTCACTTATAAAGCCCTAAATGGACAGGCACCAGTCTATCTCAAGGAGCTTGTAGTGCCATACAATCCCCCCAGAACACTACGCTCTCAAAATGCTGGACTACGCGTTGTTCCATTCGTCTCTAAAAGTAGTATAGGAGGAAGAGCTTTCAGTTATCAGGCCCCACTTCTCTGGAACCATCTACCAACCACGGTTCAGGGGGCAGACACCCTCTCTACCTTTAAGGTTAGGCTCAAAACATTCCTCTTTGGTAAAGCTTTTAGTTAGGAACCAGCTCATAGCTCATAATTAAGATGCAATAGGCATAGTTTATATATATATATATTTTAGATTTATATATATATAAATATATATCTTAAATTTATTTATATATATATATATATAAATCTAATATATATACTGTATATATATATTTAATATATATGTATTTATATATATATAAATTTAAAATATATACTGTATATATATATTTAATATATATATGTATTTATATATATATATATAAATATAATATATATATATATATATAAATTATATTCATCCCTCAGACTTACTCTTGTCCATTGAAACTGTTCATTAAAAAACACCATCTTAACCAATGTATATACTAGAAAACAGCTTTTAATTAGATGTTACTGCACAGCATGTGATTTGTCTGTGTCTGTGTGTGTGTCTGGTGATCTCTGGTTAATTATGTTTGTATGATAGTTTTGTATAAACGTACAGTCTGCTGATGGCTTCGTGATGTCCAGTTATGAATGCAGACTTATTTTAGTTTTATTTATTTACAGTGATGTACAGGTGATAACCAGTGACTGTATATGTGATAACCTGGGATTAAGCAGGATCGAACCCGGTATCTACGGTATTGTTTTCAGATTTATGGTAGCCTTACCTGGACTAACAGGTCATGGCCTCATAGCTCAGAGGTTCGAGGTAGTCTGCAGTGCTGAGTCAGGTATATGTATACAGGTAGTCTGCAGTGCTGAGTCAGGTATGACGAAACAGGTAGTCTGCAGTGCTGAGTCAGGTATATGTATACAGGTAGTCTGCAGTGCTGAGTCAGGTATATGTAAACAGGTAGTCTGCAGTGCTGAGTCAGGTATATGCATACAGGTAGTCTGCAGTGCTGAGTCAGGTATATGATACAGGTAGTATGCAGTGCTGAGTCAGGTATATGTATACAGGTAGTCTGCAGTGCTGAGTCAGGTATATGTATACAGGTAGTCTGCAGTGCTGAGTCAGGTATATGTATACAGGTAGTCTGCAGTGCTGAGTCAGGTATATGTATACAGGTAGTCTGCAGTGCTGAGTCAGGTATATGTAAACAGGTAGTCTGCAGTGCTGAGTCAGGTATATGTATACAGGTAGTCTGCAGTGCTGAGTCAGGTATATGTATACAGGTAGTCTGCAGTGCTGAGTCAGGTATATCTGAACTGTGGATGTGACGTGGAGCAGGAGATATTTTATTTTTTATTTATTTATTCAGTTCATTTCCGACATGGTTGCAATCACAGAAATTCATTTTGACATTCAGAGCAGAATCACATTTTTTTTTTTTTTTTTTTGTCCTTTTGCATGCCGGAAAGGGCGACGGAAAAAAGCATGTCTTTCCTCAAGAAATGAAAACCAGGACAAAAAGTCAAAGAAAGGGAGAGAAGGTGAAATGAGGGAAAACAAGTGTTTACTCAGTTCTTCAGAAATTTAAAACACTAACATCTTTTTTAGACAATATATTATTTAGTTTGAAATTAACTACGTGCACTCTCACACATTTAAATACTGGAACATTCCTTTTGTACATCAAATCTTAAATGGAAATAAGATTAATTTTAAAGAAATATTTTTAAGACATCTACTACATTTTGCTGCCACCAAGTCTTAAATAAGTATCCAGTGTCCCCATGATTCTAATCATTCTATATTTACCTTTTAATAACCTTTGTACACATTTGCTTTGTCTGTGTGTGTATATATATATATATATACTGTATATAAATATGTATACAGTATATATTAGTGATACCTCCCCTCCCAAAAAAAGCCACTCCTTAAATTGTAGCAAAAATATGTCACAAACAAAATATTCAATAAACCATTAAAATATAGTAGAACAGATTTATAAAATACAAACAATGGATATGGAGTCATTAGCTTATTGCAGTTTTTTAACCTTGGGGTCAGGACCCCATGTGGGGTCAGCCTGGAATTAAAATGGGGTGCAAATGTCTCTTAATTAGTTAAAAAAAAAAGAAGAAAAAAAAGGTAAAAACGGATTAAAATTATTTTTTATATTTTTTTAATTATTTTTTTTCAAATACACGTCACACACAATAAATATTATATATCTGTTTCCTATACTTAAACTTTCACAAATATAAATCTAGTTAAAATAAATATGGCACACTTATCACTGTGTGCACTAATCCTGTATTTGTAACATACTTTATTAAACATGATCAGAAACTAATTATATATATATATATATATATATATATATATATATATAAAATGTCTCTGGGGTCACTGGACATTAGTGGCTGTGGTTGTTGTGGTTGATGTTGAAGCAGGGCTGGTTGGGAGAGGAGCTGTCTGTCAGTGTGTTAGCTGACAGTGCACTTATCATTTCAGTTTTGGCTCTAATTATTGATTTATAATCTTATTATTTTTTATTATTTTAATTTTATTTGTTGAAATAGAGGTTCTGGACAAAGTCAAAAAGCCTTGATCAATAAACACATGAATGTGACTCTTTTATGTATTTAAAAACTAAAAACTAGTCGGTGCTGACACTAACACAAGACAAAGGTTAAAGCGTTCTCTGGTGGTCGACTGCCTTTATGGTTAAACACATTGATGTTAAAAACAGCCAAATGAAACTGCACTGGCAGTGTTTTCAAATGTTCATTCACTTTCTTTGCATAGGTGCACTTGTGGAAACTGTAACCATGGCAACAGAGCCAGAAAACATCTTCTCCAGGGAGATACCACAGCTAATGTCAATCATTAGTGAATGAAATAGTAATGATTATTATCTGCTAGCCTGGCTCACTTATCTTTTCATTTTATATATGTTACAAGAAGAATACATCAGCTTCTAAAGACACCTGCTTGTATGGTGGATCATCCAGGTCTGGTAGTAGTGTGTCTGAATGTGTTCTACCTGCAGAATGCATTCATTATATATACAGTATATAGAGCACACTATGGACCTCTACAGCTATGGAGATAATATGTTTGAAATGAAAGACTGAAATCACACAAATCAATGTATAAACATGAAACTTTTATTGTTGATGACACACACAAGTCATCCAAAACACATTTTTACACAATATGTTGTGTTTTCAGTGGTTCTAGGTACTTGGCATATAGAAGCTTTGTGAGCTGGTGTTGGGGCTTTTTGGGTTCCTCTCCCTGCTTGTGTTGTCCTAAGAATAAGAACTGAGTTCCCAGATGACCAAGGACATTATGTGGGGTTCAGACCTGCCCTTGACTGAACCTGGACACATATCTGCCAACCACCTGCTGCTTCTCAGGTCTGTCAAACTGAGCAGACAGATCTACAGGGACGGGGATTGACATCAGCTGGGGCGGAGTCCTCCAAAACCTTTTCAAATAGGAGGTCTAGGAGCTGATCCACGTAATCTGTGATACAGAAAAGCACTTTATTATCTTTACTGTTTAAAACCTATGTTGTTGTGTTTTGATATCTAATGATGGTCCTAACTCATTTTTTATTTTTTTAAATTTTTTGAAAAAATATGCCTCGCTATAGTTTTTTGATTTTGGGTGATTTTTGGTTTTTGTCATTTTTTGTGCCTTACTGCTTTCTTACCCTAGTTTAAGTATGTGCATTATATTTGCAGTAGTTTTTATGGTCTAATGATGGTCCTAACTAAATTTATTTATTTTTTTTTTTAATTTTGAAAAAAAATGCCTTGCTATACTTTTGATTTTGGGTGATTTTTGTTTTTTGTCATTTTTTGTGTTTTACTGCTTTCTTAGCACAGTTTAAGTATGTGCATTATATTTGCAGTCGTTATTTGGGTCTAATGATGGTTCTAACTCAATTTTTTTTTTTTTGAAATTAAAAAAAAAAAAAAAAAAGCCTTACTTTTGATTTTGGGTGATTTTTTTTTTTTCGCAATTTTTTGGGCCTTACTGCTTTCTTAGCCCTGTTTACGTGTGTGCATTATATTTGCCATCGTTTTTAGGGTCTAATGATGGTTCTAACTCAATTTTTTTTTTTTTTTTTTTTTTTAATTTTCAAAAAAAAATGCCTTGCTATAGCCTTACTTTTGATTTTGTGTGATTTTTGGTTTTTGTCATTTTTATAATACTGAGTTCATGATACTGAGTTCACGATACGATTCTCTCACAATTTATTTTACAAAATGGGACTGTAGACAAATGACTAAAAATATTCCTTTATTTTTTGGGGGGAAAAAAACTAGAAAATACTGTACTATTTTCCTTTTATTTTTGATTGTTAAAAGAATCCATTGATAAACTATTCAAAACAATGCAATTGAACTAAAAATAAATCTTGGATGAAATAAATAAAGGAATAATACAAATGAAGAAGAAGCCTATTAATTTAAATTCTGGTTCTCTAGTAAACAATGCAAAACTACATAATAGTTCTTTTTCTTTTTAAAAGTGCAACTGAAAATGTATTTTGTGCCTTAACAATTGGACTTAAAAAAAAAAAAATCACTCTGCACTGTCTCTTACATCAGATTTGTTTGGACCAGCAGAGGGCGCTGGTAATCCAGTGGTCGGTTGGCATGCAGCTAATTTACCGGTGAAGAAGAGATGCTATGCTAGCAGACAGAGCTAATAGAAAAACGTGACTTTTAAAGATATTCACGTAATATTACAGATATTCTTTTGGTGCTAAAGGGGTAAGGAATCATTTATGAACATGTTTAAGAGTAGAAGGCGGCCAGAAAGAAAGTAGTAGCAGATTCTGCCCGCCGCCAACACCTCTGGAAGGATAAATATATAGCGCCCTCTGCTGTTTAAAAAAAGTACTGCGATTCATTTTTCAGAGCATCGATGTGAACTGTGATACCTATGAATCGATTTTTAACTGCCTTACGATTAATCGTTACATCCCTAGTGATCATGAATTAAAATGATGGCATAATTGTAATTTAAAAAATATGTTGCTGTTGTAATTGTAATTACATTAGAAATGAGTTCAGATAATTTACATTGTAATAGTAATTGCCATGAAAAATCTATAAAAATTATAATTTAGTGCTAAACTGGGAAACCATGTTACAGTTCTATGTACAGTTCTATATATACTGTATGTATTTTGAGTGATACTTTGGGGTGTGGCCAATACTAGACTGAGTATTATGTGGCCCACGTCTGGTCCAAACCTAAAGCTAATAAATGATTGCTAATCAGGATGCAGCAAGTTAAATTTCCTAAACAAGAAATATTGAAAAAATATGTTAAATCTTAAAATAAGAAGGTCCTGATAAATATTCTAAAGCGTTAAAATAAGCAGAAATGGATGATTATTACATTAAATTACTTGAAATCAAACTTCCTACAGCACAATAATAAGTGAAATATACTGACTATAAACAAATAATATATTTATTTTTTATTTTATTTTATTTTTTTAATTTTGCAAATGAAAGCTTTGGAACAAGAAGAAAACAACTAATCTAAGTAAAAACTGACTCAGTATTAGTGAAAAATGATTAAGCTGTTTCTTGATACAAATTGACTCATTTTGAAATAAACTTAAATCTATATTAAAACTAATTTTTTTTTCTTAGAATAAACATCTTATCAGAATCACAACCAGTGATACGCTCCAGAGGCCAGAGAAGACCTTAGTGAGAATTGAACTCACAACCCCTGGTTTACAAGACCAGTGCACTAACCTCTGAGCTATGAGGCCCTGTGTGTGACAGCATAGACGATCTTTTACATGGCAGATATACACCACACCACTTACATGTACAACTGGGCATCACTTTTTTTTAAGTTTTGGGGGCGGGGCTCTAAAAATCCATCTCATGGTGTAACTTTTTTCTCTTACAGTTCCATCTTAATGTCAACAGTAATGATAGTGTGTGGTCTTATTTTGGTCCTCAGTTATGAGGGAATTCCAACTCCGTCATCAAATCTTTATTTATTTATTTTTTTTACCAATTTGAAAGGCTACCAATCAATAGCCTTTGTTCAATCAGCTCTCAACAAACACCCATGTATCTTAACCACATGCCAGTTGTGCTACAGTTGTTATATCATGCTTTAATTGTCTACTCACCACTTTCTAGGTGTTTTGAACCGTAAGCGCTTTAACTCGTAACCAGTGTTGTGTGAGTTACTGAAATAAGTAATGCGTTACTGCAAAAAGTAACTTTTGAGTTACTTAGAATGAAAGAATGTATTATTTATTTTGGGTCATTTGTGTCCGTACAGCTTCATATTAGTGCTGTAATAATATAATAATCCACTGTTGATCAACTGTGCCCCTGTATTAACATTGTTTTGTATAAAAACCTCTGATAAATGAAATGATACTGTGTCCAACCCTACAGTTTATAATCATTTACATTAACAGAACTAAACTCTGCTCAGTATTAATCTTTACAAACACCAATCTGACTGAAACACTAAGTATTCTTTCAATACAGTTTATTTATCTGAGACCAGCAGAAACTGTAAATATTACAAGGAATTGTGAAATAAATAACACACAAAACAACCTGAATATTATTAAAAATTAAAGTTGCTTCAGCATCATAAAACAGTTGTGTTTAGCCTTAGAATGTTCCCTTACAGGTTAAGTACAAAAACTAGCAACAATGTTCAACATAAACACAAAAAGCCTTTTAAAATAAATAAATGAAAGCAATCTGAATTAACATTAGGAATACATTTTGACCAACTCTGCTTTACAAAAACTGCCATAAAACAACCATAAATGATGTGCATATAAAGCACAAAACAGCTGCTCCAAAATTAAAACAGTATTTTTTTCAGCCATAGCACAGTAATGTAAAGTAAGCTGTGTGTATTCCAGGTGCACATTCTGCTGTTGAAAATGTTTATAAAAATAAATGTGGAAAAACAAATTCACAGCATTTTTCTCAACAGTCACAGTTCATTAAAATCCTTATGCTGTTGTTTCGGTGCAGATGCTTCCATCACATCCGCCAATGTAGCGTTAGCTTAGCGCTTCACCGATGCATCGTTTGGAGACAAATGAGTAAAATAATACGCGTATTCCCACTCTGAGAAGCTCGTCCTGCTCTTGACTCGCTATGATTGGTGCACGTGATATAAACAGAAACATGCTGACAATGCTTCTTCTTCTTCTTCTTCTTCTTCTGTTTTACCGTGGTTGGCACGGCGTCCCGCAAAAATATGTAGAGCCACTGTAAACAGGAAGTACACCGCAGCTAGCAAAGTAATGGACAAACGCAGCATAATGTAACGGTAACGGAGTTATTTCTTTAAAAAAATATTGCGTTACAGTACAAGTTACTGTAAAAAGTAACGCACTGCTCGTAACCATGTTTTTACACATTTTTACAGCTTCATAGGTCAGTTAGCTCAGCTGGTCAGCGTGGTGCTAATTACGCCAAGGTAATGGGTTCAAGCCCCATACTGGCCAGATCTTAGCAGTTTGTAAATGAAAATGTTACTCTGTATTATGTTATTGTTAACCATCTAACCATTAGAAACACAGCTTATTGGGTCTTATTTCATCTGATCAACCAAATTCAAGGATTCACAGCCAGCAGAGACACTCTATGAGGTGTGTGTATTGTTCTTTAACATAAAGTTCTATATTTGGTCCTGTTTACTTTCTCACATGATTAAAAACCACATCATGCTTCACTTGAGGTGAACCTAGACCCACATTTTATAGAGGACCAGAGTCACTTGTTTGCTCCATACCAGAGTTCTAGTGAGCTTTCACATATCACAAACAGACCAGAACTATCAGAGGAAATGAAGCATGGTGCTGATCACAGAGGAATGTGTGAATGTTCAGCACAAGCAGCAGACACTAACTTATTCAGAGAATACATTCTAGAGAAGTTCATGTCTCCTTTGAGAACTGGAGGTAAGGAACCACTGATATACACTTTTTTCTGCAAAATACTCACAATTTCCAACAAGAATAAACAGAATTCTTCTTCAACACCTCAGACTGCTCCTTCCTGATATCATTTATTCTAAAATCAATCACAACATTCTTCACGTGTGGAAACTCTTCCTTCCAGGTCTGATACCATGTCATCAGGTAAACAAAGAACCTTTTACATTTTTGTTGATAATCATCTGAACATTTTTCACAGATTCATCTCCAATGATCAGCGTATGAGGATCCCTCTTTTTCTGATGTAGCTTCTGTTTTCCTGAAGCTCTCTCAGTCTTCACCATGCTGTTAGCTTGTGTTGTTCTCATTAGAACAGAACTCTTATTCATTCCCATTCACCAGTGAGGAAAATCTATGCGCTATGTGAGATGCGCTGCAGCGCTTCAGACAGAGCAAACAGAGACGATGAGGGACATGATGAGTGTCTTAGGAGGTGAACCATCTTGTTTATAGAGGAAAATAAATGTTCTACTCTTATAAACAGCGCTACATAGAGGAGAGGACATGGAACATGTAACAGACTGATCTCAGCTGCTCAGGCAGCAGAGGCTCCGCCCCCTGAGCTGAGCCCTGCAGACAGAGGAGGCTGTGACTCTGAGGAAGGAGAACAGCAGGAGTCCAGATAAAGACACTGTCCTCCCATAGTGCAAAGGACCTGTGTCTAATGTTATGATACTGTTCATCATCACCCACTGGTTCAGAGACACAGATGATGGTCAAAAAGCCCCCAAAGGCAGACTGAAGTGCAGGCTCCGCCTCCAGGTGGACACTAGGTGATGAGACACACCAGGTATTGATGGAAAGACAATGAAGCCTATGAATGAAAACAAACTTTCTTGTAACAATGCTTATAAACTGTCTTGTTGGTGTAAATCTACATGTCTAATAAACTTAAACCTACACCATCCTCCCAGTCCTGTTATTCTATACAGTACTTAACAGAAACCTAAAAGCTGCTTGGTCTAGTTAACCTCCTGAACAATGTACAACATATAATGGGATCCTGAAATTAGGACAGAGAGGAATAGAAGTGAGACATGATCATTGATGAATATTAAAATGAATAAATGACTGATTTAGTGATATTTTCATAGACTATTTATTCACCACATCAACACAGAATATTTCCTCATACATGGCAACCTTTAAAAAGTGAGAGGAGACAAAGAAAGAAATGTGAGAAAGAATAACACTTGATGGACATATGATCACAGTACTGGTATCTAGAAAAATGTGGGAAAATAGTTGCGTCATCAACTCTATACAGTATTTACTTAGAGGAACCTCCTGAACAAACAATGAACAACATATGATGGGATCCTGAAAACAGAACACAGAGGAACATGAGATGAGATGAATAATAAAATGTATAAATAACAGATTGTGATGAAGTGATATTTTCACAGACTATGTACTCACCACATCAATAAACAGTCACCTTAGACCTCCACAGCAGTAACACAGACATGGCAACCTTTAAAAAGTGTAAGGAGACAAACAGAGAAAGGTGAGAAATAAACACCTGATGGACTTGATCAGATGATCACAGTATTGATATGTTCACTCTAGAAAAATAGCTGAATCATGTATTCTATACAGTACTTACTGAGAGGAAACAACGACAGGCTCCCAAAAATGAGTGACATCATCCTATAAGAGACAGTGAGAGGTTAAGGCTCGAAGAAAACAGCTGTTTGTAAAAACAATACCTCATTCTTATATTTATTCCACCAAGTGTCTTATATATTAAGACTTATTAAGATGCACTAATTCTAATAAATTCTAATTTAAGTATTTTCTGAGAACTTTACTTGTTTTTCTCTCACGTTAGATGCAAAACGTTTTCTCTGGACTGTACTTTGTGCAATGACAGTAAAGTTTAATCTAATGTTATCTGATACATTATAATGAGTTTTTGATCATTATATTTTACCTCATCAGGCTACAAAATAACTTTCTCAACAGTTCACTCTTCTCAGCGACCCTGTAAATAAAACAATAAACATGCCTGTGGCACACATATAGCTACTCAAAGAGTAAACAAATGTAAACAAAAAGGGGGCGGGCTCACATCACGCTATGGTAACCCACAAGGACAGAATGCGAAAAAAAAGTCCAAAAAAACTGGTGGGAAAAATAAAAAAAATACATTTTTTTTTTAAACTCAAATTTGCAAAATAATAATTATATATAAATTCAATAAATCTTTTTTTTTTTTTTCTTTGCCCAGCATGCACAGCTAGCTAAATTATAAACTGTCCTACTTCTAACGACTGATTGTGTTAAAGTTAACAAGCACAACAAAAATAAATCACACCTAATCTTGATTGATATCTGACCCAGGTAGACGACAGTTCATCACTTCTTAGCTGTAGTTCAGATTCCCTCCACTCTCACCTGTGGAGGTCTCTCCTCCTCCTGTTTCCCCTTCCCCTCATCCACCTGACGACCACCTCCACCATCATCACCTGTGGGCTGTGGCCGCTTCAGATGCTGCTGAAGATGAAGCTCCACCATAGCCATCAGCAAACATCTGTTATTTTCACACATTTGGCAACATCTGCCAGAAGAGCTTGTAGCTTTTTATGTCAAATTTAGAAATACAAAAATACACATAACTACGTAAAACAAAAAAAAACTAAACAATATTTACACAAAAAGTACACAAAATGATAACAGAAATGCACAAAAATATACAAAATGACTCCAAAAACATACATTACAGAAAAATACACCAAACGACAACAAAAATATGAAAATGACTCAAAATACACAAAACTAAATATTTATACAAAAATACACAAAATGACTCCAGAATCACACTACAAAGGCAATAATAATAATAATAATAATCATTATACAAAAATACACATAAAAAAACATACATTACAGAAAAATACACCAAACAAAAAAATATATAAAAATGAGTAAAGAAAAAAAACAAACAAACTCATTTATCATGTTCATGTCCCATAGAATTAAACCAGGGAAATCGCACACGCTATTTTACTTTGCACCTGCAAATAAACCCATTTATAACACTACAGAGTGCAGAGTATGTACAGCACACCTCTTTGTACATCCAACCTTCAAACACATACTCATTTGGACATAAATGATGACTCTACTAAAGCTCCAACTATATGAATACATACTTCCGATAGTCACTGTACTAGTTTATTTACTCATGCCAAATAAAATGTGACAGAGACAACTATATTACTCATGAAATATGTATTAACAAAATATATCAACAAAAAAGTTAAGACATCATAGACATTGTTTGGATGATCACATTGATAGATCTAAGCCCAGCTCTGGTTTGTAACTGGAAGCTGTTCACTGATATCACTTCTAAATAATCCTCCATCTACTTTCCAATCAGCTGAATGTGTCCAAATGTTAATGATGGATGTGTCAGTGTCTAATGTGACTCTGCTTGGCTTTAGAATGACTAAGAACAGGCCACTGCTGTACATTGGATGTATAACATCACAAGTCTTTATGTGTCTGTTTGGATTCATTATATTAATAATGAAGTCACTCCAAACACTTTGTATTTTATTGAATCATCAGAGTTATGAAACATGTCAGCTAATGTGTTCTTCAGTGTGTCGATGCACCACCCTGGTGTTCTGTATATACAACTTTATATTATATTCATTTACACACTTAGACATGTGATTAACCTGGACACACCTCCACTCTGAGTCAACATACAGGGAGACTCCGCCCCCTTTTAATCAGTGCTGTTCATTGGGAATAATTCATATCCTTCTAGAACCAAAACAGGAACTCTTTCACTGTCTCAGATGTTGATACAACACTAAATTTAAATAAAAGCCTTATTAATGTAGAAACAATCTCAAACTAAAGAATTCTGCACTTGTTTGACTCATTTTATCAGAATTTGTCAGAAAGACGTCATGACTGGATGTGAAAGCAGCGGTTACTCTAAAAGTCTATTTTTAAACTCCTTCAGCTTCACTAAACACTCAGTTTCCAGAGGAACCTTCACTTCCTGTTCTTAGATCCATCCAGTGGATGTTCTTCTCATGGGAACCATGTGTGTTTGATGGAGGATTATGTGCTCTCCAATGAAAAGCTCTCCCTCTATCTGACATGTTTCTCTGTTCAAAGAAATCCAGCACAGACAATAACACGTCTTTATTTAAAGGAACAAAGCTTCACTGGACATTTGATATCATTACATTTACATTGATTCAAACTTTATGTCAGAAGGAAGATTTAAGAAGAACTTTAGGATTTATCATGGTTACATAGAACATTGTAAGTTCTAAAGAAAGGCTGGACAGGCTAAAGAACAGATTAAAGAACATTTCAGAGTTAGAATAAATCTATGAGCTGTAATCACAGAGTGATGTAAATATGGTGATAAAATGGGAGTGTTTGGACACTTTGGGCTCCCCTTCCCCTGATATTCATTCAGCACACTGCATGATCCATTCACAGGCTTTAGGCAGGGTTTCCCTGTCAGGAACCATTTCATCACATTCACTTCAACTGTAGAAAAACATACTTTATATAAAACACATCACATCTAAAATCAAGAAAATACTATTATGTGATGTATTAGATACTCATTTAAAACTCATTACAAATATGAATCCTTTATAAACACAGAGAAAAGAAACAGATTCAAAGGTACATGATGAAGATGGTCTGCATTAACACAGAATGTATATTCATCTACAAGTTAGGATCTAATTATTACATCTATTAGAATGTTAGTCACATTCTCTACATTCTATAAAAACTACTAATGATTAATATGTACATTATACAAACACATAATGGACATCATAGACTGTCTTTCATATAAAATACGTGTTAAACTTAAGGCCTGGGGGCCAAATCCTGCCCTGTAGAGCATCTAATTCAACCTGCAGGAGAAAGTAAAAATGACAGTTAATAATTTCTACAATTATTCATGTTTTCACTAATTCAGTTGTAGATATCTCAGCCTCTCTAAAAACAAATAATTTTAAGTTAACTCCACAATATTAGCAGAGTTCACAGTTTTCCCATGCTGACATCACATGATGGGAGTTATTTTTAAACTGAAATTGTTGCAGGAACTCTCAGTTTTCGAAAGTTATGCAATTTTTCCAAAACTAATCCACAACATTTGAGAAAATTAAAACAAAGTTGCTCATAAACTAGGGCTGGTTTTCCTATAATCTGAAGCCCTTTGGACCCTAAACTGGTCCGTATTTGAACCCTCAACTAAAATGAGTTTGACAGCCCTGATAAAGAATCTGTCATTAGTGTATAATAATAATAATAATAATGTGAATCATTCTTCATATACATCATGTATGAATACAGAAGTATTAGAATGTATATCCTGTATAGAAAGTGAACAAAGGGAAACTTCTTCCTGCTTCCTTTCCAACTGATCATTGTATTGATCTTTTCTTTCAGACCACACCTTCAAAGATCAACAACTTCCTGAACTGTTGGTGTCCATTTTCCAGCTGACAGCAGGTTTATGTTGGAATCCTGTGCAGCCTGATCTCTGGGTTCTTCAGTCCAACACTGGAACCAGAAGGTGTCGTCACCATCCGTGTGTCGCTGGGATCTGAAGATGATCCTGCTCCATGTCTCCATCCACACAGAGATGTGAGTGGAGAACAGATGAAGTGCTGAAGGTCTTCCCACACTCATCACATCTGAAAACATTCTTCTCATGAACTCGTTGGTGGAGATTAAGGTCAGGTTTCCTCTTGTAAGATTTTCCACATGTGTCACATTTATGAGGTCTTTCTGATGAGTGGCTGATTTGGTGAGATTTTAAACCTCTATATGTTGTAAAAACTTTGTCACACTGGTCACAGGGACACACTTCATGTCCAGTGTGAGATCTCAGGTGGATGATGAGGTGATGTTTCTGTTTATATATATTCCCACAGTGTTCACAGTGATACAACACTGTTCTGGAGTGAGTCTGCATGTGCCTCATTAAATGTGATCTACGTGTAAAAGTCTTTCCACACTGTTCACATCTGTGAGCTTTGATTCCACAGTGAATGAGGACATGTCGACTGAGGGTTCCAGAATGACTAAAAGTCTTTCCACATTCATCACATTCAAAATTTTTATCTCCAGTATGAACGACTTTGTGATTTATTAAGTGAGAACTCTGGTTAAAAGCTTTTCCACACTGGTCACAGTTAAATGGCTTTTCTCCAGAATGGATTCTTTGATGTATAGTGAGGTGTGATTTAAAGCTAAAGGCCTTCCCACACTGGTCACATGTATGTTTAGCTTTAACTCCAGCTTGGCTCTGCTGTTGAACTCTTTGCTCTGAAGTTTTTCTCTTAGATTTGTTTCTTTGTTGTGGCTGAGCTTCATCGTCCTGAGAACGTTGAGGTGTCACTTTGTTCTGGCTTCCAGAGTCCTGTAGAACAGTTAGAGATTAAACACAGAGAAGGAACCAAACAAACATTTGTGAATCAGTTGTTAAACCTCCAGCCCTAAACCAGCTCAATTGGGAAAAAATGGGCATTGTGTTCCAAACACCACAGGTGTGATAGATTTTCAGTCAAAGTAGTGGAAGGAGGAGCTTAGACCTAATACTTATGTTGGGGCTCCATCTAGTGTCTAATTGTAGAACTACATCTACACCTGACCTCAGGTGAACGCAACGGAAATTCACAGAATTGGGTTTAAACACCGTCACTGTGAGGGAAAGAACATTTTTTATGCAGAAATGTCCTTCCAACTCTCTTTGTAGTCGTTTCAAACACCACCTAAACACCGTCTAACCTGGTAAAAAAACTACACAAATCATCACTGACTCCTACATCAGAGACACCAGTGTCTGTTTAACTTTAACATGTCTGTGAAGCTCTGTCTGTTTCTCATAGCGCTGCTGTGCTCCGTGAAAACATGACTCAGCTTTAATCAGCTTCACTTGATCAGAGCTACAGAACATCTGGATAAGTGTTCTGTTGTAGA